>NW_027472834.1:0-235212 GCF_030347505.1 Rhynchophorus ferrugineus
GCAACCGGCAATGTAATTAGCATGCCGAATATTACTTGGAATGTGAATTGGAACGAAATCGCCAATAGATAAGACCATTTTACAATTTGGGCCCAAGTTAGAAGCAGAGCCTAAGGTGTAAATTATCGATAGTCCATATCTCGGAAACTATAAGAGATAATGCAATTTGGCAACCGGCAATGTAATTAGCATGCCGAATATTACTTGGAATGTGAATTGGAACGGAATCGCCAATAGGTAAGACCATTTTACAATTTGGGCCCAAGTTAGAAGCAGAGCCTAAGGTGTAAATTATCGATAGTCCATATCTCGGAAACCATAAGAGATAATGCAATTTCGCAACCGGCAATGTAATTAGCATGCCGAATATTACTTGGAGTGTGAATTGGAACGAAATCGCCAATAGATAAGACCATTTTACAATTTGGGCCCAAGTTAGAAGCAGAGCCTAAGGTGTAAATTATCGATAGTCCATATCTCGGAAACTATAAGAGATAATGCAATTTGGCAACCGGCAATGTAATTAGCATGCCGAATATTACTTGGAATGTGAACTGGAACGAAATCGCCAATAGATAAGACCATTTTACAATTTGAGCCCAAGTTAGAAGCAGAGCCTAAGGTGTAAATTATCGATAGTCCATATCTCGGAAACTATAAGAGATAATGCAATTTGGCAACCGGCAATGTAATTAGCATGCCGAATATTACTTGGAATGTGAATTGGAACGAAATCGCCAATAGATAAGACCATTTTACAATTTGGGCCCAAGTTAGAAGCAGAGCCTAAGGTGTAAATTATCGATAGTCCATATCTCGGAAACTATAAGAGATAATGCAATTTGGCAACCGGCAATGTAATTAGCATGCCGAATATTACTTGGAATGTGAATTGCAACTAAATCGCCAATAGATAAGACCATTTTACAATTTGGGCCCAAGTTAGAAGCAGAGCCTAAGGTGTAAATTATCGATAGTCCATATCTCGGAAACTATAAGAGATAATGCAATTTGGCAACCGGCAATGTAATTAGCATGCCGAATATTACTTGGAATGTGAATTGCAACAAAATCGCCAATAGATAAGACCATTTTACAATTTGGGCCCAAGTTAGAAGCAGAGCCTAAGGTGTAAATTATCGATAGTCCATATCTCGGAAACTATAAGAGATAATTTCAATTTGGCAACCGGCAATGTAATTAGCATGCCGAATATTACTTGGAATGTGAATTGGAACGAAATCGCCAATAGATAAGACCATTTTACAATTTGGGCCCAAGTTAGAAGCAGAGCCTAAGGTGTAAATTATCGATAGTCCATATCTCGGAAACTATAAGAGATAATGCAATTTGGCAACCGGCAATGTAATTAGCATGCCGAATATTACTTGGAATGTGAATTGGAACGAAATCGCCAATAGATAAGACCATTTTACAATTTGGGCCCAAGTTAGAAGCAGAGCCTATGGTGTAAATTATCGATAGTCCATATCTCGGAAAACTATAAGAGATAATGCAATTTGGCAACCGGCAATGTAATTAGCATGCCGAATATTACTTGGAATGTGAATTGGGACGAAATCGCCAATAGATAAGGCCATTTTACAATTTGGGCCCAAGTTAGAAGCAGAGCCTAAGGTGTAAATTATCGATAGTCCATATCTCGAAAACTATAAGAGATAATGCAATTTGGCAACCGGCAATGTAATTAGCATGCGGAATATTACTTGGAATGTGAATTGGAACGAAATCGCCAATAGATAAGACCATTTTACAATTTGGGCCCAAGTTAGAAGCAGAGCCTAAGGTGTAAATTATTGATAGTCCATATCTCGGAAAACTATAAGAGATAATGCAATTTGGCAACCGGCAATGTAATTAGCATGCCGAATATTACTTGGAATGTGAATTGGAACGAAATCGCCAATAGATAAGACCATTTTACAATTTGGGCCCAAGTTAGAAGCAGAGCCTAAGGTGTAAATTATCGATAGTCCATATCTCGGAAACTATAAGAGATAATGCAATTTGGCAACCGGCAATGTAATTAGCATGCGGAATATTACTTGGAATGTGAATTGGAACGAAATCGCCAATAGATAAGACCATTTTACAATTTTGGGCCCAAGTTAGAAGCAGAGCCTAAGGTGTAAATTATCGATAGTCCATAATCTCTGAAACTATAAGAGATAATGCAATTTCGCAACCGGCAATGTAATTAGCATGCCGAATATTACTTGGAATGTGAATTGGGACGAAAATCGCCAATAGATAAGGCCATTTTACAATTTGGGCCCAAGTTAGAAGCAGAGCCTAAGGTGTAAATTATCGATAGTCCATATCTCGAAAACTATAAGATATAATGCAATTTGGGAACCGGCAATGTAATTAGCATGCGGAATATTACTTGGAATGTGAATTGGAACGAAATCGCCAATAGATAAGACCATTTTACAATTTGGGCCCAAGTTAGAAGCAGAGCCCTAAGGTGTAAATTATTGATAGTCCATATCTCGGAAACTATAAGAGATAATGCAATTTGGCAACCGGGAATGTAATTAGCATGCCGAATATTACTTGGAATGTGAATTGGAACGAAATCGCCAATAGATAAGACCATTTTACAATTTGGGCCCAAGTTAGAAGCAGAGCCTAAGGTGTAAATTATCGATAGTCCATATCTCGGAAACTATAAGAGATAATGCAATTTGGCAACCGGCAATGTAATTAGCATGCCGAATATTACTTGGAATGTGAATTGGGACGAAATCGCCAATAGATAAGGCCATTTTACAATTTGGGCCCAAGTTAGAAGCAGAGCCTAAGGTGTAAATTATCGATAGTCCATATCTCGGAAACTATAAGAGATAATGCAATTTTGCCCGAATATCACTTGGAATGTGAATTGGGACGAAATCGCCAATAGATAAGACCATTTTACAATTTGGGCCCAAGTTAGAAGCAGAGCCTAAGGTGTAAATTATCGATAGTCCATATCTCGGAAACTATAAGAGATAATGCAATTTGGCAACCGGCAATGTAATTAGCATGCCGAATATTACTTGGAATGTGAATTGGAACGAAATCGCCAATAGATAAGACCATTTTACAATTTGGGCCCAAGTTAGAAGCAGAGCCTAAGGTGTAAATTATCGATAGTCCATATCTCGGAAACTATAAGAGATAATGCAATTTGGCAACCGGCAATGTAATTAGCATGCCGAATATTACTTGGAATGTGAATTGGAACGGAATCGCCCAATAGGTAAGACCATTTTACAATTTGGGCCCAAGTTAGAAGCAGAGCCTAAGGTGTAAATTATCGATAGTCCATATCTCGGAAACTATAAGAGATAATGCAATTTGGCAACCGGCAATGTAATTAGCATGCCGAATATTACTTGGAATGTGAATTGGAACGAAATCGCCAATAGATAAGACCATTTTACAATTTGGGCCCAAGTTAGAAGCAGAGCCTAAGGTGTAAATTATCGATAGTCCATATCTCGGAAACTATAAGAGATAATGCAATTTCGCAACCGGCAATGTAATTAGCATGCCGAATATTACTTGGAGTGTGAATTGGAACGAAATCGCCAATAGATAAGACCATTTTACAATTTTGGGCCAAGTTAGAAGCAGAGCCTAAGGTGTAAATTATCGATAGTCCCATATCTCTGAAACTATAAGAGATAATGCAATTTCGCAACCGGCAATGTAATTAGCATGCCGAATATTACTTGGAATGTGAATTGGGACGAAATCGCCAATAGATAAGGCCATTTTACAATTTGGGCCCAAGTTAGAAGCAGAGCCTAAGGTGTAAATTATCGATAGTCCATATCTCGAAAACTATAAGATATAATGCAATTTGGGAACCGGCAATGTAATTAGCATGCGGAATATTACTTGGGAATGTGAATTGGAACGAAATCGCCAATAGATAAGACCATTTTACAATTTGGGCCCAAGTTAGAAGCAGAGCCTAAGGTGTAAATTATTGATAGTCCATATCTCGGAAACTATAAGAGATAATGCAATTTGGCAACCGGCAATGTAATTAGCATGCCGAATATTACTTGGAATGTGAATTGGAACGAAATCGCCAATAGATAAGACCATTTTACAATTTGGGCCCAAGTTAGAAGCAGAGCCTAAGGTGTAAATTATCGATAGTCCATATCTCGGAAACTATAAGAGATAATGCAATTTGGCAACCGGGAATGTAATTAGCATGCCGAATATTACTTGGAATGTGAATTGGAACGAAATCGCCAATAGATAAGACCATTTTACAATTTGGGCCCAAGTTAGAAGCAGAGCCTAAGGTGTAAATTATCGATAGTCCATATCTCGGAAACTATAAGAGATAATGCAATTTGGCAACCGGCAATGTAATTAGCATGCCGAATATTACTTGGAATGTGAATTGGAACGAAATCGCCAATAGATAAGACCATTTTACAATTTGGGCCCAAGTTAGAAGCAGAGCCTAAGGTGTAAATTATCGATAGTCCATATCTCGGAAACTATAA
The DNA here is from genome assembly GCF_030347505.1 of Rhynchophorus ferrugineus. Classification (NCBI taxonomy): domain Eukaryota; kingdom Metazoa; phylum Arthropoda; class Insecta; order Coleoptera; family Curculionidae; genus Rhynchophorus; species Rhynchophorus ferrugineus. The sequence continues at coordinate 4,536 of NW_027472834.1, forward strand.
GAGATAATGCAATTTGGCAACCGGCAATGTAATTAGCATGCCGAATATTACTTGGAATGTGAATTGCAACTAAATCGCCAATAGATAAGACCATTTTACAATTTGGGCCCAAGTTAGAAGCAGAGCCTAAGGTGTAAATTATCGATAGTCCATATCTCGGAAACTATAAGAGATAATGCAATTTGGCAACCGGCAATGTAATTAGCATGCCGAATATTACTTGGAATGTGAATTGGAACGAAATCGCCAATAGATAAGACCATTTTACAATTTGGGCCCAAGTTAGAAGCAGAGCCTAAGGTGTAAATTATCGATAGTCCATATCTCGGAAACTATAAGAGATAATGCAATTTGGCAACCGGCAATGTAATTAGCATGCCGAATATTACTTGGAATGTGAATTGCAACTAAATCGCCAATAGATAAGACCATTTTACAATTTGGGCCCAAGTTAGAAGCAGAGCCTAAGGTGTAAATTATCGATAGTCCATATCTCGGAAACTATAAGAGATAATGCAATTTGGCAACCGGCAATGTAATTAGCATGCCGAATATTACTTGGAATGTGAATTGGAACGAAATCGCCAATAGATAAGACCATTTTACAATTTGGGCCCAAGTTAGAAGCAGAGCCTAAGGTGTAAATTATCGATAGTCCATATCTCGGAAACTATAAGAGATAATGCAATTTGGCAACCGGCAATGTAATTAGCATGCCGAATATTACTTGGAATGTGAATTGGAACGAAATCGCCAATAGATAAGACCATTTTACAATTTGGGAGCAAGTTAGAAGCAGAGCCTAAGGTGTAAATTATCGATAGTCCATATCTCGGAAACTATAAGAGATAATGCAATTTCGCAACCGGCAATGTAATTAGCATGCCGAATATCACTTGGAATGTGAATTGGGACGAAATCGCCAATAGATAAGACCATTTTACAATTTGGGCCCAGGTTAGAAGCAGAGCCTAAGGTGTAAATTATCGATAGTCCATATCTCGGAAACTATAAGAGATAATGCAATTTGGCAACCGGCAATGTAATTAGCATGCCGAATATTACTTGGAATGTGAATTGGAACGAAATCGCCAATAGATAAGACCATTTTACAATTTGGGCCCAAGTTAGAAGCAGAGCCTAAGGTGTAAATTATCGATAGTCCATATCTCGGAAACTATAAGAGATAATGCAATTTGGCAACCGGCAATGTAATTAGCATGCCGAATATTACTTGGAATGTGAATTGGAACGGAATCGCCAATAGGTAAGACCATTTTACAATTTGGGCCCAAGTTAGAAGCAGAGCCTAAGGTGTAAATTATCGATAGTCCATATCTCGGAAACTATAAGAGATAATGCAATTTGGCAACCGGCAATGTAATTAGCATGCCGAATATTACTTGGAATGTGAATTGGAACGAAATCGCCAATAGATAAGACCATTTTACAATTTGGGCCCAAGTTAGAAGCAGAGCCTAAGGTGTAAATTATCGATAGTCCATATCTCGGAAACTATAAGAGATAATGCAATTTGGCAACCGGCAATGTAATTAGCATGCCGAATATTACTTGGAATGTGAACTGGAACGAAATCGCCAATAGATAAGACCATTTTACAATTTGGGCCCAAGTTAGAAGCAGAGCCTAAGGTGTAAATTATCGATAGTCCATATCTCGGAAACTATAAGAGATAATGCAATTTGGCAACCGGCAATGTAATTAGCATGCCGAATATTACTTGGAATGTGAATTGGAACGAAATCGCCAATAGATAAGACCATTTTACAATTTGGGCCCAAGTTAGAAGCAGAGCCTAAGGTGTAAATTATCGATAGTCCATATCTCGGAAACTATAAGAGATAATGCAATTTGGCAACCGGCAATGTAATTAGCATGCCGAATATTACTTGGAATGTGAATTGGAACGGAATCGCCAATAGGTAAGACCATTTTACAATTTGGGCCCAAGTTAGAAGCAGAGCCTAAGGTGTAAATTATCGATAGTCCATATCTCGGAAACCATAAGAGATAATGCAATTTCGCAACCGGCAATGTAATTAGCATGCCGAATATTACTTGGAGTGTGAATTGGAACGAAATCGCCAATAGATAAGACCATTTTACAATTTGGGCCCAAGTTAGAAGCAGAGCCTAAGGTGTAAATTATCGATAGTCCATATCTCGGAAACTATAAGAGATAATGCAATTTGGCAACCGGAAATGTAATTAGCATGCCGAATATTACTTGGAATGTGAACTGGAAGGAAATCGCCAATAGATAAGACCATTTTACAATTTGGGCCCAAGTTAGAAGCAGAGCCTAAGGTGTAAATTATCGATAGTCCATATCTCGGAAACTATAAGAGATAATGCAATTTGGCAACCGGCAATGTAATTAGCATGCCGAATATTACTTGGAATGTGAATTGGAACGAAATCGCCAATAGATAAGACCATTTTACAATTTGGGCCCAAGTTAGAAGCAGAGCCTAAGGTGTAAATTATCGATAGTCCATATCTCGGAAACTATAAGAGATAATGCAATTTGGCAACCGGCAATGTAATTAGCATGCCGAATATTACTTGGAATGTGAATTGCAACTAAATCGCCAATAGATAAGACCATTTTACAATTTGGGCCCAAGTTAGAAGCAGAGCCTAAGGTGTAAATTATCGATAGTCCATATCTCGGAAACTATAAGAGATAATGCAATTTGGCAACCGGCAATGTAATTAGCATGCCGAATATTACTTGGAATGTGAATTGGAACGAAATCGCCAATAGATAAGACCATTTTACAATTTGGGCCCAAGTTAGAAGCAGAGCCTAAGGTGTAAATTATCGATAGTCCATATCTCGGAAACTATAAGAGATAATTCAATTTGGCAACCGGCAATGTAATTAGCATGCCGAATATTACTTGGAATGTGAATTGGAACGAAATCGCCAATAGATAAGACCATTTTACAATTTGGGCCCAAGTTAGAAGCAGAGCCTAAGGTGTAAATTATCGATAGTCCATATCTCGGAAACTATAAGAGATAATGCAATTTGGCAACCGGCAATGTAATTAGCATGCCGAATATTACTTGGAATGTGAATTGGAACGAAATCGCCAATAGATAAGACCATTTTACAATTTGGGCCCAAGTTAGAAGCAGAGCCTATGGTGTAAATTATCGATAGTCCATATCTCGGAAACTATAAGAGATAATGCAATTTGGCAACCGGCAATGTAATTAGCATGCCGAATATTACTTGGAATGTGAATTGGGACGAAATCGCCAATAGATAAGGCCATTTTACAATTTGGGCCCAAGTTAGAAGCAGAGCCTAAGGTGTAAATTATCGATAGTCCATATCTCGAAAACTATAAGAGATAATGCAATTTGGCAACCGGCAATGTAATTAGCATGCGGAATATTACTTGGAATGTGAATTGGAACGAAATCGCCAATAGATAAGACCATTTTACAATTTGGGCCCAAGTTAGAAGCAGAGCCTAAGGTGTAAATTATTGATAGTCCATATCTCGGAAACTATAAGAGATAATGCAATTTGGCAACCGGCAATGTAATTAGCATGCCGAATATTACTTGGAATGTGAATTGGAACGAAATCGCCAATAGATAAGACCATTTTACAATTTGGGCCCAAGTTAGAAGCAGAGCCTAAGGTGTAAATTATCGATAGTCCATATCTCGGAAACTATAAGAGATAATGCAATTTGGCAACCGGCAATGTAATTAGCATGCGGAATATTACTTGGAATGTGAATTGGAACGAAATCGCCAATAGATAAGACCATTTTACAATTTTGGGCCCAAGTTAGAAGCAGAGCCTAAGGTGTAAATTATCGATAGTCCATATCTCTGAAACTATAAGAGATAATGCAATTTCGCAACCGGCAATGTAATTAGCATGCCGAATATTACTTGGAATGTGAATTGGGACGAAATCGCCAATAGATAAGGCCATTTTACAATTTGGGCCCAAGTTAGAAGCAGAGCCTAAGGTGTAAATTATCGATAGTCCATATCTCGAAAACTATAAGATATAATGCAATTTGGGAACCGGCAATGTAATTAGCATGCGGAATATTACTTGGAATGTGAATTGGAACGAAATCGCCAATAGATAAGACCATTTTACAATTTGGGCCCAAGTTAGAAGCAGAGCCTAAGGTGTAAATTATTGATAGTCCATATCTCGGAAACTATAAGAGATAATGCAATTTGGCAACCGGCAATGTAATTAGCATGCCGAATATTACTTGGAATGTGAATTGGAACGAAATCGCCAATAGATAAGACCATTTTACAATTTGGGCCCAAGTTAGAAGCAGAGCCTAAGGTGTAAATTATCGATAGTCCATATCTCGGAAACTATAAGAGATAATGCAATTTGGCAACCGGGAATGTAATTAGCATGCCGAATATTACTTGGAATGTGAATTGGAACGAAATCGCCAATAGATAAGACCATTTTACAATTTGGGCCCAAGTTAGAAGCAGAGCCTAAGGTGTAAATTATCGATAGTCCATATCTCGGAAACTATAAGAGATAATGCAATTTGGCAACCGGCAATGTAATTAGCATGCCGAATATTACTTGGAATGTGAATTGGGACGAAATCGCCAATAGATAAGGCCATTTTACAATTTGGGCCCAAGTTAGAAGCAGAGCCTAAGGTGTAAATTATCGATAGTCCATATCTCGGAAACTATAAGAGATAATGCAACTTCGCAACCGGCAATGTAATTAGCATGCCGAATATCACTTGGAATGTGAATTGGGACGAAATCGCCAATAGATAAGACCATTTTACAATTTGGGCCCAAGTTAGAAGCAGAGCCTAAGGTGTAAATTATCGATAGTCCATATCTCGGAAACTATAAGAGATAATGCAATTTGGCAACCGGCAATGTAATTAGCATGCCGAATATTACTTGGAATGTGAATTGGAACGAAATCGCCAATAGATAAGACCATTTTACAATTTGGGCCCAAGTTAGAAGCAGAGCCTAAGGTGTAAATTATCGATAGTCCATATCTCGGAAACTATAAGAGATAATGCAATTTGGCAACCGGCAATGTAATTAGCATGCCGAATATTACTTGGAATGTGAATTGGAACGGAATCGCCAATAGGTAAGACCATTTTACAATTTGGGCCCAAGTTAGAAGCAGAGCCTAAGGTGTAAATTATCGATAGTCCATATCTCGGAAACTATAAGAGATAATGCAATTTGGCAACCGGCAATGTAATTAGCATGCCGAATATTACTTGGAATGTGAATTGGAACGAAATCGCCAATAGATAAGACCATTTTACAATTTGGGCCCAAGTTAGAAGCAGAGCCTAAGGTGTAAATTATCGATAGTCCATATCTCGGAAACTATAAGAGATAATGCAATTTCGCAACCGGCAATGTAATTAGCATGCCGAATATTACTTGGAGTGTGAATTGGAACGAAATCGCCAATAGATAAGACCATTTTACAATTTTGGGCCCAAGTTAGAAGCAGAGCCTAAGGTGTAAATTATCGATAGTCCATATCTCTGAAACTATAAGAGATAATGCAATTTCGCAACCGGCAATGTAATTAGCATGCCGAATATTACTTGGAATGTGAATTGGGACGAAATCGCCAATAGATAAGGCCATTTTACAATTTGGGCCCAAGTTAGAAGCAGAGCCTAAGGTGTAAATTATCGATAGTCCATATCTCGAAAACTATAAGATATAATGCAATTTGGGAACCGGCAATGTAATTAGCATGCGGAATATTACTTGGAATGTGAATTGGAACGAAATCGCCAATAGATAAGACCATTTTACAATTTGGGCCCAAGTTAGAAGCAGAGCCTAAGGTGTAAATTATTGATAGTCCATATCTCGGAAACTATAAGAGATAATGCAATTTGGCAACCGGCAATGTAATTAGCATGCCGAATATTACTTGGAATGTGAATTGGAACGAAATCGCCAATAGATAAGACCATTTTACAATTTGGGCCCAAGTTAGAAGCAGAGCCTAAGGTGTAAATTATCGATAGTCCATATCTCGGAAACTATAAGAGATAATGCAATTTGGCAACCGGGAATGTAATTAGCATGCCGAATATTACTTGGAATGTGAATTGGAACGAAATCGCCAATAGATAAGACCATTTTACAATTTGGGCCCAAGTTAGAAGCAGAGCCTAAGGTGTAAATTATCGATAGTCCATATCTCGGAAACTATAAGAGATAATGCAATTTGGCAACCGGCAATGTAATTAGCATGCCGAATATTACTTGGAATGTGAATTGGGACGAAATCGCCAATAGATAAGGCCATTTTACAATTTGGGCCCAAGTTAGAAGCAGAGCCTAAGGTGTAAATTATCGATAGTCCATATCTCGGAAACTATAAGAGATAATGCAATTTCGCAACCGGCAATGTAATTAGCATGCCGAATATCACTTGGAATGTGAATTGGGACGAAATCGCCAATAGATAAGACCATTTTACAATTTGGGCCCAAGTTAGAAGCAGAGCCTAAGGTGTAAATTATCGATAGTCCATATCTCGGAAACTATAAGAGATAATGCAATTTGGCAACCGGCAATGTAATTAGCATGCCGAATATTACTTGGAATGTGAATTGGAACGAAATCGCCAATAGATAAGACCATTTTACAATTTGGGCCCAAGTTAGAAGCAGAGCCTAAGGTGTAAATTATCGATAGTCCATATCTCGGAAACTATAAGAGATAATGCAATTTGGCAACCGGCAATGTAATTAGCATGCCGAATATTACTTGGAATGTGAATTGGAACGGAATCGCCAATAGGTAAGACCATTTTACAATTTGGGCCCAAGTTAGAAGCAGAGCCTAAGGTGTAAATTATCGATAGTCCATATCTCGGAAACTATAAGAGATAATGCAATTTGGCAACCGGCAATGTAATTAGCATGCCGAATATTACTTGGAATGTGAATTGGAACGAAATCGCCAATAGATAAGACCATTTTACAATTTGGGCCCAAGTTAGAAGCAGAGCCTAAGGTGTAAATTATCGATAGTCCATATCTCGGAAACTATAAGAGATAATGCAATTTCGCAACCGGCAATGTAATTAGCATGCCGAATATTACTTGGAGTGTGAATTGGAACGAAATCGCCAATAGATAAGACCATTTTACAATTTGGGCCCAAGTTAGAAGCAGAGCCTAAGGTGTAAATTATCGATAGTCCATATCTCGGAAACTATAAGAGATAATGCAATTTGGCAACCGGCAATGTAATTAGCATGCCGAATATTACTTGGAATGTGAATTGGAACGAAATCGCCAATAGATAAGACCATTTTACAATTTGGGCCCAAGTTAGAAGCAGAGCCTAAGGTGTAAATTATCGATAGTCCATATCTCGGAAACTATAAGAGATAATGCAATTTGGCAACCGGCAATGTAATTAGCATGCCGAATATTACTTGGAATGTGAATTGGAACGAAATCGCCAATAGATAAGACCATTTTACAATTTGGGCCCAAGTTAGAAGCAGAGCCTAAGGTGTAAATAATCGATAGTCCATATCTCGGAAACTATAAGAGTTAATGCAATTTGGCAACCGGCAATGTAATTAGCATGCCGAATATTACTTGGAATGTCAATTGCAACTAAATCGCCAATAGATAAGACCATTTTACAATTTGGGCCCAAGTTAGAAGCAGAGCCTAAGGTGTAAATTATCGATAGTCCATATCTCGGAAACTATAAGAGATAATGCAATTTGGCAACCGGCAATGTAATTAGCATGCCGAATATTACTTGGAATGTGAATTGGAACGAAATCGCCAATAGATAAGACCATTTTACAATTTGGGCCCAAGTTAGAAGCAGAGCCTAAGGTGTAAATTATCGATAGTCCATATCTCGGAAACTATAAGAGATAATGCAATTTGACAACCGGCAATGTAATTAGCATGCCGAATATTACTTGGAATGTGAATTGGAACGAAATCGCCAATAGATAAGACCATTTTACAATTTGGGCCCAAGTTAGAAGCAGAGCCTAAGGTGTAAATTATCGTTAGTCCATATCTCGGAAACTATAAGAGATAATGCAATTTGGCAACCGGCAATGTAATTAGCATGCCGAATATTACTTGGAATGTGAATTGGAACGAAATCGCCAATAGATAAGACCATTTTACAATTTGGGCCCAATTTAGAAGCAGAGCCTAAGGTGTAAATTATTGATAGTCCATATCTCGGAAACTATAAGAGATAATGCAATTTCGCAACCGGCAATGTAATTAGCATGCCGAATATCACTTGGAATGTGAATTGGGACGAAATCGCCAATAGATAAGACCATTTTACAATTTGGGCCCAAGTTAGAAGCAGAGCCTAAGGTGTAAATTATCGATAGTCCATATCTCGGAAACTATAAGAGATAATGCAATTTGGCAACCGGCAATGTAATTAGCATGCCGAATATTACTTGGAATGTGAATTGGAACGAAATCGCCAATAGATAAGACCATTTTACAATTTGGGCCCAAGTTAGAAGCAGAGCCTAAGGTGTAAATTATCGATAGTCCATATCTCGGAAACTATAAGAGATAATGCAATTTGGCAACCGGCAATGTAATTAGCATGCCGAATATTACTTGGAATGTGAATTGGAACGAAATCGCCAATAGATAAGGCCATTTTACAATTTGGGCCCAAGTTAGAAGCAGAGCCTAAGGTGTAAATTATCGATAGTCCATATCTCGGAAACTATAAGAGATAATGCAATTTGGCAACCGGCAATGTAATTAGCATGCCGAATATTACTTGGAATGTGAATTGGAACGAAATCGCCAATAGATAAGACCATTTTACAATTTGGGCCCAAGTTAGAAGCAGAGCCTAAGGTGTAAATTATCGATAGTCCATATCTCGGAAACTATAAGAGATAATGCAATTTGGCAACCGGCAATGTAATTAGCATGCCGAATATTACTTGGAATGTGAATTGGAACGAAATCGCCAATAGATAAGACCATTTTACAATTTGGGCCCAAGTTAGAAGCAGAGCCTAAGGTGTAAATTATCGATAGTCCATATCTCGGAAACTATAGAGATAATGCAATTTGGCCACCGGCAATGTAATTAGCATGCCGAATATTACTTGGATTGTGAATTGCAAATAAATCGCCAATAGATAAGACCATTTTACAATTTGGGCCCAAGTTAGAAGCAGAGCCTAAGGTGTAAATTATCGATAGTCCATATCTCGGAAACTATAAGAGATAATGCAATTTGGCAACCGGCAATGTAATTAGCATGCCGAATATTACTTGGAATGTGAATTGGAACGAAATCGCCAATAGATAAGACCATTTTACAATTTGGGCCCAAGTTAGAAGCAGAGCCTAAGGTGTAAATTATCGATAGTCCATATCTCGGAAACTATAAGAGATAATGCAATTTCGCAACCGGCAATGTAATTAGCATGCCGAATATCACTTGGAATGTGAATTGAGACGAAATCGCCAATAGATTAGACCATTTTACAATTTGGGCCCAAGTTAGAAGCAGAGCCTAAGGTGTAAATTATCGATAGTCCATATCTCGGAAACTATAAGAGATAATGCAATTTGGCAACCGGCAATGTAATTAGCATGCCGAATATTACATGGAATGTGAATTGGAACGAAATCGCCAATAGGTAAGACCATTTTACAATTTGGGCCCAAGTTAGAAGCAGAGCCTAAGGTGTAAATTATCGATAGTCCATATCTCGGAAACAATAGAGATAATGCAATTTGGCCACCGGCAATGTAATTAGCATGCCGAATATTACTTGGATTGTGAATTGCAAATAAATCGCCAATAGATAAGACCATTTTACAATTTGGGCCCAAGTTAGAAGCAGAGCCTAAGGTGTAAATTATCGATAGTCCATATCTCGGAAACTATAAGAGATAATGCAATTTGGCAACCGGCAATGTAATTAGCATGCCGAATATTACTTGGAATGTGAATTGGAACGAAATCGCCAATAGATAAGACCATTTTACAATTTGGGCCCAAGTTAGAAGCAGAGCCTAAGGTGTAAATTATCGATAGTCCATATCTCGGAAACTATAAGAGATAATGCAATTTCGCAACCGGCAATGTAATTAGCATGCCGAATATCACTTGGAATGTGAATTGGGACGAAATCGCCAATAGATAAGACCATTTTACAATTTGGGCCCAGTTAGAAGCAGAGCCTAAGGTGTAAATTATCGATAGTCCATATCTCGGAAACTATAAGAGATAATGCAATTTGGCAACCGGCAATGTAATTAGCATGCCGAATATTACACGGAATGTGAATTGGAACGAAATCGCCAATAGGTAAGACCATTTTACAATTTGGGCCCAAGTTAGAAGCAGAGCCTAAGGTGTAAATTATCGATAGTCCATATCTTGGAAACTATAAGAGATAATTCAATTTGGCAACCGGCAATGTAATTAGCATGCCGAATATTACTTGGAATGTGAATTGGAACGAAATCGCCAATAGATAAGACCATTTTACAATTTGGGCCCAAGTTAGAAGCAGAACCTAAGGTGTAAATTATCGATAGTCCATATCTCGGAAACTATAAGAGATAATGCAATTTGGCAACCGGCAATGTAATTAGCATGCCGAATATTACTTGGAATGTGAATTGGAACGAAATCGCCAATAGATAAGACCATTTTACAATTTGGGCCCAAGTTAGAAGCAGAGCCTATGGTGTAAATTATCGATAGTCCATATCTCGGAAACTATAAGAGATAATGCAATTTGGCAACCGGCAATGTAATTAGCATGCCGAATATTACTTGGAATGTGAATTGGAACGAAATCGCCAATAGATAAGACCATTTTACAATTTGGGCCCAAGTTAGAAGCAGAGCCTAAGGTGTAGATTATCGATAGTCCATATCTCGGAAACTATAAGAGTTAATGCAATTTGGCAACCGGCAATGTAATTAGCATGCCGAATATTACTTGGAATGTGAATTGGAACGAAATCGCCAATAGATAAGACCATTTTACAATTTGGGCCCAGGTTAGAAGCAGAGCCTAAGGTGTAAATTATCGATAGTCCATATCTCGGAAACTATAAGAGATAATGCAATTTGGCAACCGGCAATGTAATTAGCATGCCGAATATTACTTGGAATGTGAATTGGAACGAAATAGCCAATAGATAAGACCATTTTACAATTTGGGCCCAAGTTAGAAGCAGAGCCTAAGGTGTAAATTATCGATAGTCCATATCTCGGAAACTATAAGAGATAATGCAATTTGGCAACCGGCAATGTAATTAGCATGCCGAATATTACTTGGAATGTGAATTGGAACGAAATCGCCAATAGGTAAGACCATTTTACAATTTGGGCCCAAGTTAGAAGCAGAGCCTAAGGTGTAAATTATCGATAGTCCATATCTCGGAAACTATAAGAGATAATTCAATTTGGCAACCGGCAATGTAATTAGCATGCCGAATATTACTTGGAATGTGAATTGGAACGAAATCGCCAATAGATAAGACCATTTTACAATTTGGGCCCAAGTTAGAAGCAGAGCCTAAGGTGTAAATTATCGATAGTCCATATCTCGGAAACTATAAGAGATAATGCAATTTGGCAACCGGCAATGTAATTAGCATGCCGAATATTACTTGGAATGTGAATTGGAACGAAATCGCCAATAGATAAGACCATTTTACAATTTGGGCCCAAGTTAGAAGCAGAGCCTAAGGTGTAAATTATCGATAGTCCATATCTCGGAAACTATAAGAGATAATGCAATTTCGCAACCGGCAATGTAATTAGCATGCCGAATATTACTTGGAGTGTGAATTGGAACGAAATCGCCAATAGATAAGACCATTTTACAATTTGGGCCCAAGTTAGAAGCAGAGCCTAAGGTGTAAATTATCGATAGTCCATATCTCGGAAACTATAAGAGATAATGCAATTTGGCAACCGGCAATGTAATTAGCATGCCGAATATTACTTGGAATGTGAATTGGAACGAAATCGCCAATAGATAAGACCATTTTACAATTTGGGCCCAAGTTAGAAGCAGAGCCTAAGGTGTAAATTATCGATAGTCCATATCTCGGAAACTATAAGAGATAATGCAATTTGGCAACCGGCAATGTAATTAGCATGCCGAATATTACTTGGAATGTGAATTGGAACGAAATCGCCAATAGATAAGACCATTTTACAATTTGGGCCCAAGTTAGAAGCAGAGCCTAAGGTGTAAATTATCGATAGTCCATATCTCGGAAACTATAAGAGATAATGCAATTTCGCAACCGGCAATGTAATTAGCATGCCGAATATTACTTGGAGTGTGAATTGGAACGAAATCGCCAATAGATAAGACCATTTTACAATTTGGGCCCAAGTTAGAAGCAGAGCCTAAGGTGTAAATTATCGATAGTCCATATCTCGGAAACTATAAGAGATAATGCAATTTGGCAACCGGCAATGTAATTAGCATGCCGAATATTACTTGTAATGTGAATTGGAACGAAATAGCCAATAGATAAGACCATTTTACAATTTGGGCCCAAGTTAGAAGCAGAGCCTAAGGTGTAAATTATCGATAGTCCATATCTCGGAAACTATAAGAGATAATGCAATTTGGCAACCGGCAATGTAATTAGCATGCCGAATATTACTTGGAATGTGAATTGGAACGAAATCGCCAATAGGTAAGACCATTTTACAATTTGGGCCCAAGTTAGAAGCAGAGCCTAAGGTGTAAATTATCGATAGTCCATATCTCGGAAACTATAAGAGATAATTCAATTTGGCAACCGGCAATGTAATTAGCATGCCGAATATTACTTGGAATGTGAATTGGAACGAAATCGCCAATAGATTCATTTTACAATTTGGGCCCAAGTTAGAAGCAGAGCCTAAGGTGTAAATTATCGATAGTCCATATCTCGGAAACTATAAGAGATAATGCAATTTGGCAACCGGCAATGTAATTAGCATGCCGAATATTACTTGGAATGTGAATTGGAACGAAATCGCCAATAGATAAGACCATTTTACAATTTGGGCCCAAGTTAGAAGCAGAGCCTAAGGTGTAAATTATCGATAGTCCATATCTCGGAAACTATAAGAGATAATGCAATTTGGCAACCGGCAATGTAATTAGCATGCCGAATATTACTTGGAATGTGAATTGGAACGAAATCGCCAATAGATAAGACCATTTTACAATTTGGGCCCAAGTTAGAAGCAGAGCCTATGGTGTAAATTATCGATAGTCAATATCTCGGAAACTATAAGAGATAATGCAATTTGGCAACCGGCAATGTAATTAGCATGCCGAATATTACTTGGAATGTGAATTGGAACGAAATCGCCAATAGATAAGACCATTTTACAATTTGGGCCCAAGTTAGAAGCAGAGCCTTAGGTGTAAATTATCGATAGTCCTTATCTCGGAAACTATAAGAGTTAATGGAACTTGGCAACCGGCAATGTAATTAGCATGCCGAATATTACTTGGAATGTGAATTGGAACGAAATCGCCAATAGATAAGACCATTTTACAATTTGGGCCCAAGTTAGAAGCAGAGCCTAAGGTGTAAATTATCGATAGTCCATATCTCGGAAACTATAAGAGATAATGCAATTTGGCAACCGGCAATGTAATTAGCATGCCGAATATTACTTGGAATGTGAATTGGAACGAAATTGCCAATAGATAAGACCATTTTACAATTTGGGCCCAAGTTAGAAGCAGAGCCTAAGGTGTAAATTATCGATAGTCCATATCTCTGAAACTATAAGAGATAATGCATTTTCGCAACCGGCAATGTAATTAGCATGCCGAATATTACTTGGAATGTGAATTGGGACGAAATCGCCAATAGATAAGGCCATTTTACAATTTGGGCCCAAGTTAGAAGCAGAGCCTAAGGTGTAACTTATCGATAGTCCATATCTCGGAAACTATAAGAGATAATGCAATTTGGCAACCGGCAATGTAATTAGCATGCCGAATATTACTTGGAATGTGAATTGGAACGAAATCGCCAATAGATAAGACCATTTTACAATTTGGGCCCAAGTTAGAAGCAGAGCCTAAGGTGTAAATTATTGATAGTCCATATCTCGGAAACTATAAGAGTTAATGCAATTTGGCAACCGGCAATGTAATTAGCATGCCGAATATTACTTGGAATGTGAATTGGAACGAAATCGCCAATAGATAAGACCATTTTACAATTTGGGCCCAAGTTAGAAGCAGAGCCTAAGGTGTAAATAATCGATAGTCCATATCTCGGAAACTATAAGAGATAATGCAATTTGGCAACCGGCAATGTAATTAGCATGCCGAATATTACTTGGAATGTGAATTGGAACGAAATTGCCAATAGATAAGACCATTTTACAATTTGGGCCCAAGTTAGAAGCAGAGCCTAAGGTGTAAATTATCGATAGTCCATATCTCTGAAACTATAAGAGATAATGCAATTTCGCAACCGGCAATGTAATTAGCATGCCGAATATTACTTGGAATGTGAATTGGGACGAAATCGCCAATAGATAAGGCCATTTTACAATTTGGGCCCAAGTTAGAAGCAGAGCCTAAGGTGTAAATTATCGATAGTCCATATCTCGGAAACTATAAGAGATAATGCAATTTGGCAACCGGCAATGTAATTAGCATGCCGAATATTACTTGGAATGTGAATTGGAACGAAATCGCCAATAGATAAGACCATTTTACAATTTGGGCCCAAGTTAGAAGCAGAGCTTAAGGTGTAAATTATCGATAGTCTATATCTCGGAAACTATAAGAGATAATGCAATTTGGCAACCGGCAATGTAATTAGCATGCCGAATATTACTTGGAATGTGAATTGGAACGAAATCGCCAATAGATAAGACCATTTTACAATTTGGGCCCAAGTTAGAAGCAGAGCCTAAGGTGTAAATTATCGATAGTCCATATCTCGGAAACTATAAGAGATAATGCAATTTCGCAACCGGCAATGTAATTAGCATGCCGAATATTACTTGGAGTGTGAATTGGAACGAAATCGCCAATAGATAAGACCATTTTACAATTTGGGCCCAAGTTAGATGCAGAGCCTAAGGTGTAAATTATCGATAGTCCATATCTCGGAAACTATAAGAGATAATGCAATTTGGTAACCGGCAATGTAATTAGCATGCCGAATATTACTTGGAATGTGAATTGGAACGAAATCGCCAATAGATAAGACCATTTTACAATTTGGGCCCAAGTTAGAAGCAGAGCCTAAGGTGTAAATTATCGATAGTCCATATCTCGGAAACTATAAGAGATAATGCAATTTGGCAACCGGCAATGTAATTAGCATGCCAAATATTACTTGGAATGTGAATTGGAACGAAATCGCCAATAGATAAGACCATTTTACAATTTGGGCCCAAGTTAGAAGCAGAGCCTAAGGTGTAAATTATCGATAGTCCATATCTCGGAAACTATAAGAGATAATGCAATTTGGCAACCGGCAATGTAATTAGCATGCCGAATATTACATGGAATGTGAATTGGAACGAAATCGCCAATAGGTAAGACCATTTTACAATTTGGGCCCAAGTTAGAAGCAGAGCCTAAGGTGTAAATTATCGATAGTCCATATCTCGGAAACTATAAGAGATAATTCAATTTGGCAACCGGCAATGTAATTAGCATGCCGAATATTACTTGGAATGTGAATTGGAACGAAATCGCCAATAGATAATACCATTTTACAATTTGGGCCCAAGTTAGAAGCAGAGCCTAAGGTGTAAATTATCGATAGTCCATATCTCGGAAACTATAAGAGATAATGCAATTTGGCAACCGGCAATGTAATTAGCATGCCGAATATTACTTGGATTGTGAATTGGAACGAAATCGCCAATAGATAAGACCATTTTACAATTTGGGCCCAAGTTAGAAGCAGAGCCTATGGTGTAAATTATCGATAGTCCATATCTCGGAAACTATAAGAGATAATGCAATTTGGCAACCGGCAATGTAATTAGCATGCCGAATATTACTTGGAATGTGAATTGGAACGAAATCGCCAATAGATAAGACCATTTTACAATTTGGGCCCAAGTTAGAAGCAGAGCCTAAGGTGTAAATTATCGATAGTCCATATCTCGGAAACTATAAGAGTTAATGCAATTTGGCAACCGGCAATGTAATTAGCATGACGAATATTACTTGGAATGTGAATTGGAACGAAATCGCCAATAGATAAGACCATTTTACAATTTGGGCCCAAGTTAGAAGCAGAGCCTAAGGTGTAAATTATCGATAGTCCATATCTCGGAAACTATAAGAGATAATGCAATATGGCAACCGGCAATGTAATTAGCATGCCGAATATTACTTGGAATGTGAATTGGAACGAAATTGCCAATAGATAAGACCATTTTACAATTTGGGCCCAAGTTAGAAGCAGAGCCTAAGGTGTAAATTATCGATAGTCCATATCTCTGAAACTATAAGAGATAATGCAATTTCGCAACCGGCAATGTAAGTAGCATGCCGAATATTACTTGGAATGTGAATTGGGACGAAATCGCCAATAGATAAGGCCATTTTACAATTTGGGCCCAAGTTAGAAGCAGAGCCTAAGGTGTAAATTATCGATAGTCCATATCTCGGAACCTATAAGAGATAATGCAATTTGGCAACCAGCAATGTAATTAGCATGCGGAATATTACTTGGAATGTGAATTGGAACGAAGTCGCCAATAGATAAGACCATTTTACAATTTGGGCCCAAGTTAGAAGCAGAGCCTAAGGTGTAAATTATTGATAGTCCATATCTCGGAAACTATAAGAGATAATGCAATTTGGCAACCGGCAATGTAATTATCATGCCGAATATTACTTGGAATGTGAATTGGAACGAAATCGCCAATAGATAAGACCATTTTACAATTTGGGCCCAAGTTAGAAGCAGAGCCTAAGGTGTAAATTATCGATAGTCCATATCTCGGAAACTATAAGAGATAATGCAATTTGGCAACCGGCAATGTAATTAACATGCCTAATATTACTTGGAATGTGAATTGGAACGAAATCGCCAATAGATAAGACCATTTTACAATTTGGGCCCAAGTTAGAAGCAGAGCCTAAGGTGTAAATTATCGATAGTCCATATCTCGGAAACTATAAGAGATAATGCAATTTGGCAACCGGCAATGTAATTAGCATGCCGAATATTACTTGGAATGTGAATTGGAACGAAATCGCCAATAGATAAGACCATTTTACAATTTGGGAGCAAGTTAGAAGCAGAGCCTAAGGTGTAAATTATCGATAGTCCATATCTCGGAAACTATAAGAGATAATGCAATTTCGCAACCGGCAATGTAATTAGCATGCCGAATATCACTTGGAATGTGAATTGGGACGAAATCGCCAATAGATAAGACCATTTTACAATTTGGGCCCAAGTTAGAAGCAGAGCCTAAGGTGTAAATTATCGATAGTCCATATTTCGGAAACTATAAGAGATAATGCAATTTGGCAACCGGCAATGTAATTAGCATGCCGAATATTACTTGGAATGTGAATTGGAACGAAATCGCCAATAGATAAGACCATTTTACAATTTGGGCCCAAGTTAGAAGCAGAGCCTAAGGTGTAAATTATCGATAGTCCATATCTCGGAAACTATAAGAGATAATGCAATTTGGCAACCGGCAATGTAATTAGCATGCCGAATATTACTTGGAATGTGAATTGGAACGGAATCGCCAATAGGTAAGACCATTTTACAATTTGGGCCCAAGTTAGAAGCAGAGCCTAAGGTGTAAATTATCGATAGTCCAAATCTCGGAAACTATAAGAGATAATGCAATTTGGCAACCGGCAATGAAATTAGCATGCCGAATATTACTTGGAATGTGAATTGGAACGAAATCGCCAATGGATAAGACCATTTTACAATTTGGGCCCAAGTTAGAAGCAGAGCCTAAGCTGTAAATTATCGATAGTCCATATCTCGGAAACTATAAGAGATAATGCAATTTCGCAACCGGCAATGAAATTAGCATGCCGAATATTATTTGGAGTGTGAATTGGAACGAAATCGCCAATAGATAAGACCATTTTACAATTTGGGCCCAAGTTAGAAGCAGAGCCTAAGGTGTAAATTATCGATAGTCCATATCTCGGAAACTATAAGAGATAATGCAATTTGGCAACCGGCAATGTAATTAGCATGCCGAATATTACTTGGAATGTGAATTGGAACGAAATCGCCAATAGATAAGACCATTTTACAATTTGGGCCCAAGTTAGAAGCAGAGCCTAAGGTGTAAATTATCGATAGTCCATATCTCGGAAACTATAAGAGATAATGCAATTTCGCAACCGGCAATGTAATTAGCATGCCGAATATTACTTGGAGTGTGAATTGGAACGAAATCGCCAATAGATAAGACCATTTTACAATTTGGGCCCAAGTTAGATGCAGAGCCTAAGGTGTAAATTATCGATAGTCCATATCTCGGAAACTATAAGAGATAATGCAATTTGGTAACCGGCAATGTAATTAGCATGCCGAATATTACTTGGAATGTGAATTGGAACGAAATCGCCAATAGATAAGACCATTTTACAATTTGGGCCCAAGTTAGAAGCAGAGCCTAAGGTGTAAATTATCGATAGTCCATATCTCGGAAACTATAAGAGATAATGCAATTTGGCAACCGGCAATGTAATTAGCATGCCAAATATTACTTGGAATGTGAATTGGAACGAAATCGCCAATAGATAAGACCATTTTACAATTTGGGCCCAAGTTAGAAGCAGAGCCTAAGGTGTAAATTATCGATAGTCCATATCTCGGAAACTATAAGAGATAATGCAATTTGGCAACCGGCAATGTAATTAGCATGCCGAATATTACTTGGAATGTGAATTGCAACTAAATCGGTAATAGATAAGACCATTTTACAATTTGGGCCCAAGTTAGAAGCAGAGCCTAAGGTGTAAATTATCGATAGTCCATATCTCGGAAACTATAAGAGATAATGCAATTTGGCAACCGGCAATGTAATTAGCATGCCGAATATTACTTGGAATGTGAATTGGAACGAAATCGCCAATAGATAAGACCATTTTACAATTTGGGCCCAAGTTAGAAGCAGAGCCTAAGGTGTAAATTATCGATAGTCCATATCTCGGAAACTATAGAGATAATGCAATTTGGCAACCGGCAATGTAATTAGCATGCCGAATATTACTTGGAATGTGAATTGCAACTAAATCGCCAATAGATAAGACCATTTTACAATTTGGGCCCAAGTTAGAAGCAGAGCCTAAGGTGTAAATTATCGATAGTCCATATCTCGGAAACTATAAGAGATAATGCAATTTGGCAACCGGCAATGTAATTAGCATGCCGAATATTACTTGGAATGTGAATTGGAACGAAATCGCCAATAGATAAGACCATTTTACAATTTGGGCCCAAGTTAGAAGCAGAGCCTAAGGTGTAAATTATCGATAGTCCATATCTCGGAAACTATAAGAGATAATGCAATTTCGCAACCGGCAATGTAATTAGCATGCCGAACATCACTTGGAATGTGAATTGGGACGAAATCGCCAATAGATAAGACCATTTTACAATTTGGGCCCAAGTTAGAAGCAGAGCCTAAGGTGTAAATTATCGATAGTCCATATCTCGGAAACTATAAGAGATAATGCAATTTGGCAACCGGCAATGTAATTAGCATGCCGAATATTACATGGAATGTGAATTGGAACGAAATCGCCAATAGGTAAGACCATTTTACAATTTGGGCCCAAGTTAGAAGCAGAGCCTAAGGTGTAAATTATCGATAGTCCATATCTCGGAAACTATAAGAGATAATTCAATTTGGCAACCGGCAATGTAATTAGCGTGCCGAATATTACTTGGAATGTGAATTGGAACGAAATCGCCAATAGATAATACCATTTTACAATTTGGGCCCAAGTTAGAAGCAGAGCCTAAGGTGTAAATTATCGATAGTCCATATCTCGGAAACTATAAGAGATAATGCAATTTGGCAACCGGCAATGTAATTAGCATGCCGAATATTACTTGGATTGTGAATTGGAACGAAATCGCCAATAGATAAGACCATTTTACAATTTGGGCCCAAGTTAGAAGCAGAGCCTATGGTGTAAATTATCGATAGTCCATATCTCGGAAACTATAAGAGATAATGCAATTTGGCAACCGGCAATGTAATTAGCATGCCGAATATTACTTGGAATGTGAATTGGAACGAAATCGCCAATAGATAAGACCATTTTACAATTTGGGCCCAAGTTAGAAGCAGAGCCTAAGGTGTAAATTATCGATAGTCCATATCTCGGAAACTATAAGAGTTAATGCAATTTGGCAACCGGCAATGTAATTAGCATGACGAATATTACTTGGAATGTGAATTGGAACGAAATCGCCAATAGATAAGACCATTTTACAATTTGGGCCCAAGTTAGAAGCAGAGCCTAAGGTGTAAATTATCGATAGTCCATATCTCGGAAACTATAAGAGATAATGCAATATGGCAACCGGCAATGTAATTAGCATGCCGAATATTACTTGGAATGTGAATTGGAACGAAATTGCCAATAGATAAGACCATTTTACAATTTGGGCCCAAGTTAGAAGCAGAGCCTAAGGTGTAAATTATCGATAGTCCATATCTCTGAAACTATAAGAGATAATGCAATTTCGCAACCGGCAATGTAATTAGCATGCCGAATATTACTTGGAATGTGAATTGGGACGAAATCGCCAATAGATAAGGCCATTTTACAATTTGGGCCCAAGTTAGAAGCAGAGCCTAAGGTGTAAATTATCGATAGTCCATATCTCGGAACCTATAAGAGATAATGCAATTTGGCAACCAGCAATGTAATTAGCATGCGGAATATTACTTGGAATGTGAATTGGAACGAAGTCGCCAATAGATAAGACCATTTTACAATTTGGGCCCAAGTTAGAAGCAGAGCCTAAGGTGTAAATTATTGATAGTCCATATCTCGGAAACTATAAGAGATAATGCAATTTGGCAACCGGCAATGTAATTAGCATGCCGAATATTACTTGGAATGTGAATTGGAACGAAATCGCCAATAGATAAGACCATTTTACAATTTGGGCCCAAGTTAGAAGCAGAGCCTAAGGTGTAAATTATCGATAGTCCATATCTCGGAAACTATAAGAGATAATGCAATTTGGCAACCGGCAATGTAATTAACATGCCTAATATTACTTGGAATGTGAATTGGAACGAAATCGCCAATAGATAAGACCATTTTACAATTTGGGCCCAAGTTAGAAGCAGAGCCTAAGGTGTAAATTATCGATAGTCCATATCTCGGAAACTATAAGAGATAATGCAATTTGGCAACCGGCAATGTAATTAGCATGCCGAATATTACTTGGAATGTGAATTGGAACGAAATCGCCAATAGATAAGACCATTTTACAATTTGGGAGCAAGTTAGAAGCAGAGCCTAAGGTGTAAATTATCGATAGTCCATATCTCGGAAACTATAAGAGATAAAGCAATTTCGCAACCGGCAATGTAATTAGCATGCCGAATATCACTTGGAATGTGAATTGGGACGAAATCGCCAATAGATAAGACCATTTTACAATTTGAGCCCAAGTTAGAAGCAGAGCCTAAGGTGTAAATTATCGATAGTCCATATTTCGGAAACTATAAGAGATAATGCAATTTGGCAACCGGCAATGTAATTAGCATGCCGAATATTACTTGGAATGTGAATTGGAACGAAATCGCCAATAGATAAGACCATTTTACAATTTGGGCCCAAGTTAGAAGCAGAGCCTAAGGTGTAAATTATCGATAGTCCATATCTCGGAAACTATAAGAGATAATGCAATTTGGCAACCGGCAATGTAATTAGCATGCCGAATATTACTTGGAATGTGAATTGGAACGGAATCGCCAATAGGTAAGACCATTTTACAATTTGGGCCCAAGTTAGAAGCAGAGCCTAAGGTGTAAATTATCGATAGTCCATATCTCGGAAACTATAAGAGATAATGCAATTTGGCAACCGGCAATGAAATTAGCATGCCGAATATTACTTGGAATGTGAATTGGAACGAAATCGCCAATAGATAAGACCATTTTACAATTTGGGCCCAAGTTAGAAGCAGAGCCTAAGCTGTAAATTATCGATAGTCCATATCTCGGAAACTATAAGAGATAATGCAATTTCGCAACCGGCAATGAAATTAGCATGCCGAATATTACTTGGAGTGTGAATTGGAACGAAATCGCCAATAGATAAGACCATTTTACAATTTGGGCCCAAGTTAGAAGCAGAGCCTAAGGTGTAAATTATCGATAGTCCATATCTCGGAAACTATAAGAGATAATGCAATTTGGCAACCGGCAATGTAATTAGCATGCCGAATATTACTTGGAATGTGAATTGGAACGAAATCGCCAATAGATAAGACCATTTTACAATTTGGGCCCAAGTTAGAAGCAGAGCCTAAGGTGTAAATTATCGATAGTCCATATCTCGGAAACTATAAGAGATAATGCAATTTGGCAACCGGCAATGTAATTAGCATGCCGAATATTACTTGGAATGTGAATTGGAACGAAATCGCCAATAGATAAGACCATTTTACAATTTGGGCCCAAGTTAGAAGCAGAGCCTAAGGTGTAAATTATCGATAGTCCATATCTCGGAAACTATAAGAGATAATGCAATTTGGCAACCGGCAATGTAATTAGCATGCCGAATATTACTTGGAATGTGAATTGCAACTAAATCGCCAATAGATAAGACCATTTTACAATTTGGGCCCAAGTTAGGAGCAGAGCCTAAGGTGTAAATTATCGATAGTCCATATCTCGGAAACTATAAGAGATAATGCAATTTGGCAACCGGCAATGTAATTAGCATGCCGAATATTACTTGGAATGTGAATTGGAACGAAATCGCCAATAGATAAGACCATTTTACAATTTGGGCCCAAGTTAGAAGCAGAGCCTAAGGTGTAAATTATTGATAGTCCATATCTCGGAAACTATAAGAGATAATGCAATTTCGCAACCGGCAATGTAATTAGCATGCCGAATATCACTTGGAATGTGAATTGGGACGAAATCGCCAATAGATAAGACCATTTTACAATTTGGGCCCAAGTTAGAAGCAGAGCCTAAGGTGTAAATTATCGATAGTCCATATCTCGGAAACTATAAGAGATAATGCAATTTGGCAACCGGCAATGTAATTAGCATGCCGAATATTACTTGGAATGTGAATTGGAACGAAATCGCCAATAGATAAGACCATTTTACAATTTGGGCCCAAGTTAGAAGCAGAGCCTAAGGTGTAAATTATCGATAGTCCATATCTCAGAAACTATAAGAGATAATGCAATTTGGCAACCGGCAATGTAATTAGCATGCCGAATATTACTTGGAATGTGAATTGGAACGAAATCGCCAATAGATAAGACCATTTTACAATTTGGGCCCAAGTTAGAAGCAGAGCCTAAGGTGTAAATTATCGATAGTCCATATCTCGGAAACTATAAGAGATAATGCAATTTCGCAACCGGCAATGTAATTAGCATGCCGAATATTACTTGGAGTGTGAATTGGAACGAAATCGCCAATAGATAAGACCATTTTACAATTTGGGCCCAAGTTAGAAGCAGAGCCTAAGGTGTAAATTATCGATAGTCCATATCTCGGAAACTATAAGAGATAATGCAATTTGGCAACCGGCAATGTAATTAGCATGCCGAATATTACTTGGAATGTGAATTGGAACGAAATAGCCAATAGATAAGACCATTTTACAATTTGGGCCCAAGTTAGAAGCAGAGCCTAAGGTGTAAATTATCGATAGTCCATATCTCGGAAACTATAAGAGATAATGCAATTTGGCAACCGGCAATGTAATTAGCATGCCGAATATTACTTGGAATGTGAATTGGAACGAAATCGCCAATAGGTAAGACCATTTTACAATTTGGGCCCAAGTTAGAAGCAGAGCCTAAGGTGTAAATTATCGATAGTCCATATCTCGGAAACTATAAGAGATAATTCAATTTGGCAACCGGCAATGTAATTAGCATGCCGAATATTACTTGGAATGTGAATTGGAACGAAATCGCCAATAGATAAGACCATTTTACAATTTGGGCCCAAGTTAGAAGCAGAGCCTAAGGTGTAAATTATCGATAGTCCATATCTCGGAAACTATAAGAGATAATGCAATTTGGCAACCGGCAATGTAATTACCATGCCGAATATTACTTGGAATGTGAATTGGAACGAAATCGCCAATAGATAAGACCATTTTACAATTTGGGCCCAAGTTAGAAGCAGAGCCTATGGTGTAAATTATCGATAGTCCATATCTCGGAAACTATAAGAGATAATGCAATTTGGCAACCGGCAATATAATTAGCATGCCGAATATTACTTGGAATGTGAATTGGAAGGAAATCTCCAATAGATAAGACCATTTTACAATTTGGGCCCAAGTTAGAAGCAGAGCCTATGGTGTAAATTATCGATAGTCCATATCTCGGAAACTATAAGAGATAATGCAATTTGGCAACCGGCAATGTAATTAGCATGCCGAATATTACTTGGAATGTGAATTGGAACGAAATCGCCAATAGATAAGACCATTTTACAATTTGGGCCCAAGTTAGAAGCAGAGCCTAAGGTGTTAATTATCGATAGTCCTTATCTCGGAAACTATAAGAGTTAATGGAATTTGGCAACCGGCAATGTAATTAGCATGCCGAATATTACTTGGAATGTGAATTGGAACGAAATCGCCAATAGATAAGACCATTTTACAATTTGGGCCCAAGTTAGAAGCAGAGCCTAAGGTGTAAATTATCGATAGTCCATATCTCGGAAACTATAAGAGATAATGCAATTTGGCAACCGGCAATGTAATTAGCATGCCGAATATTACTTGGAATGTGAATTGGAACGAAATTGCCAATAGATAAGACCATTTTACAATTTGGGCCCAAGTTAGAAGCAGAGCCTAAGGTGTAAATTATCGATAGTCCATATCTCTGAAACTATAAGAGATAATGCATTTTCGCAACCGGCAATGTAATTAGCATGCCGAATATTACTTGGAATGTGAATTGGGACGAAATCGCCAATAGATAAGGCCATTTTACAATTTGGGCCCAAGTTAGAAGCAGAGCCTAAGGTGTAAATTATCGATAGTCCATATCTCGGAAACTATAAGAGATAATGCAATTTGGCAACCGGCAATGTAATTAGCATGCCGAATATTACTTGGAATGTGAATTGGAACGAAATCGCCAATAGATAAGACCATTTTACAATTTGGGCCCAAGTTAGAAGCAGAGCCTAAGGTGTAAATTATTGATAGTCCATATCTCGGAAACTATAAGAGTTAATGCAATTTGGCAACCGGCAATGTAATTAGCATGCCGAATATTACTTGGAATGTGAATTGGAACGAAATCGCCAATAGATAAGACCATTTTACAATTTGGGCCCAAGTTAGAAGCAGAGCCTAAGGTGTAAATTATCGATAGTCCATATCTCGGAAACTATAAGAGATAATGCAATTTGGCAACCGGCGATGTAATTAGCATGCCGAATATTACTTGGAATGTGAATTGGAACGAAATTGCCAATAGATAAGACCATTTTACAATTTGGGCCCAAGTTAGAAGCAGAGCCTAAGGTGTAAATTATCGATAGTCCATATCTCTGAAACTATAAGAGATAATGCAATTTCGCAACCGGCAATGTAATTAGCATGCCGAATATTACTTGGAATGTGAATTGGGACGAAATCGCCAATAGATAAGGCCATTTTACAATTTGGGCCCAAGTTAGAAGCAGAGCCTAAGGTGTAAATTATCGATAGTCCATATCTCGGAAACTATAAGAGATAATGCAATTTGGCAACCGGCAATGTAATTAGCATGCCGAATATTACTTGGATTGTGAATTGGAACGAAATCGCCAATAGATAAGACCATTTTACAATTTGGGCCCAAGTTAGAAGCAGAGCCTAAGGTGTAAATTATCGATAGTCTATATCTCGGAAACTATAAGAGATAATGCAATTTGGCAACCGGCAATGTAATTAGCATGCCGAATATTACTTGGAATGTGAATTGGAACGAAATCGCCAATAGGTAAGACCATTTTACAATTTGGGCCCAAGTTAGAAGCAGAGCCTAAGGTGTAAATTATCGATAGTCCATATCTCGGAAACTATAAGAGATAATTCAATTTGGCAACCGGCAATGTAATTAGCATGCCGAATATTACTTGGAATGTGAATTGGAACGAAATCGCCAATAGATAAGACCATTTTACAATTTGGGCCCAAGTTAGAAGCAGAGCCTAAGGTGTAAATTATCGATAGTCCATATCTCGGAAACTATAAGAGATAATGCAATTTGGCAACCGGCAATGTAATTACCATGCCGAATATTACTTGGAATGTGAATTGGAACGAAATCGCCAATAGATAAGACCATTTTACAATTTGGGCCCAAGTTAGAAGCAGAGCCTATGGTGTAAATTATCGATAGTCCATATCTCGGAAACTATAAGAGATAATGCAATTTGGCAACCGGCAATATAATTAGCATGCCGAATATTACTTGGAATGTGAATTGGAACGAAATCTCCAATAGATAAGACCATTTTACAATTTGGGCCCAAGTTAGAAGCAGAGCCTATGGTGTAAATTATCGATAGTCCATATCTCGGAAACTATAAGAGATAATGCAATTTGGCAACCGGCAATGTAATTAGCATGCCGAATATTACTTGGAATGTGAATTGGAACGAAATCGCCAATAGATAAGACCATTTTACAATTTGGGCCCAAGTTAGAGGCAGAGCCTAAGGTGTTAATTATCGATAGTCCTTATCTCGGAAACTATAAGAGTTAATGGAATTTGGCAACCGGCAATGTAATTAGCATGCCGAATATTACTTGGAATGTGAATTGGAACGAAATCGCCAATAGATAAGACCATTTTACAATTTGGGCCCAAGTTAGAAGCAGAGCCTAAGGTGTAAATTATCGATAGTCCATATCTCGGAAACTATAAGAGATAATGCAATTTGGCAACCGGCAATGTAATTAGCATGCCGAATATTACTTGGAATGTGAATTGGAACGAAATTGCCAATAGATAAGACCATTTTACAATTTGGGCCCAAGTTAGAAGCAGAGCCTAAGGTGTAAATTATCGATAGTCCATATCTCTGAAACTATAAGAGATAATGCATTTTCGCAACCGGCAATGTAATTAGCATGCCGAATATTACTTGGAATGTGAATTGGGACGAAATCGCCAATAGATAAGGCCATTTTACAATTTGGGCCCAAGTTAGAAGCAGAGCCTAAGGTGTAAATTATCGATAGTCCATATCTCGGAAACTATAAGAGATAATGCAATTTGGCAACCGGCAATGTAATTAGCATGCCGAATATTACTTGGAATGTGAATTGGAACGAAATCGCCAATAGATAAGACCATTTTACAATTTGGGCCCAAGTTAGAAGCAGAGCCTAAGGTGTAAATTATTGATAGTCCATATCTCGGAAACTATAAGAGTTAATGCAATTTGGCAACCGGCAATGTAATTAGCATGCCGAATATTACTTGGAATGTGAATTGGAACGAAATCGCCAATAGATAAGACCATTTTACAATTTGGGCCCAAGTTAGAAGCAGAGCCTAAGGTGTAAATTATCGATAGTCCATATCTCGGAAACTATAAGAGATAATGCAATTTGGCAACCGGCAATGTAATTAGCATGCCGAATATTACTTGGAATGTGAATTGGAACGAAATTGCCAATAGATAAGACCATTTTACAATTTGGGCCCAAGTTAGAAGCAGAGCCTAAGGTGTAAATTATCGATAGTCCATATCTCTGAAACTATAAGAGATAATGCAATTTCGCAACCGGCAATGTAATTAGCATGCCGAATATTACTTGGAATGTGAATTGGGACGAAATCGCCAATAGATAAGGCCATTTTACAATTTGGGCCCAAGTTAGAAGCAGAGCCTAAGGTGTAAATTATCGATAGTCCATATCTCGGAAACTATAAGAGATAATGCAATTTGGCAACCGGCAATGTAATTAGCATGCCGAATATTACTTGGATTGTGAATTGGAACGAAATCGCCAATAGATAAGACCATTTTACAATTTGGGCCCAAGTTAGAAGCAGAGCCTAAGGTGTAAATTATCGATAGTCTATATCTCGGAAACTATAAGAGATAATGCAATTTGGCAACCGGCAATGTAATTAGCATGCCGAATATTACTTGGAATGTGAATTGGAACGAAATCGCCAATAGATAAGACCATTTTACAATTTGGGCCCAAGTTAGAAGCAGAGCCTAAGGTGTAAATTATCGATAGTCCATATCTCGGAAACTATAAGAGATAATGCAATTTCGCAACCGGCAATGTAATTAGCATGCCGAATATTACTTGGAGTGTGAATTGGAACGAAATCGCCAATAGATAAGACCATTTTACAATTTGGGCCCAAGTTAGAAGCAGAGCCTAAGGTGTAAATTATCGATAGTCCATATCTCGGAAACTATAAGAGATAATGCAATTTGGTAACCGGCAATGTAATTAGCATGCCGAATATTACTTGGAATGTGAATTGGAACGAAATCGCCAATAGATAAGACCATTTTACAATTTGGGCCCAAGTTAGAAGCAGAGCCTAAGGTGTAAATTATCGATAGTCCATATCTCGGAAACTATAAGAGATAATGCAATTTGGCAACCGGCAATGTAATTAGCATGCCAAATATTACTTGGAATGTGAATTGGAACGAAATCGCCAATAGATAAGACCATTTTACAATTTGGGCCCAAGTTAGAAGCAGAGCCTAAGGTGTAAATTATCGATAGTCCATATCTCGGAAACTATAAGAGATAATGCAATTTCGCAACCGACAATGTAATTAGCATGCCGAATATTACTTGGAGTGTGAATTGGAACGAAATCGCCAATAGATAAGACCATTTTACAATTTGGGCCCAAGTTAGAAGCAGAGCCTAAGGTGTAAATTATCGATAGTCCATATCTCGGAAACTATAAGAGATAATGCAATTTGGCAACCGGCAATGTAATTAGCATGCCGAATATTACTTGGAATGTGAATTGGAACGAAATAGCCAATAGATAAGACCATTTTACAATTTGGGCCCAAGTTAGAAGCAGAGCCTAAGGTGTAAATTATCGATAGTCCATATCTCGGAAACTATAAGAGATAATGCAATTTGGCAACCGGCAATGTAATTAGCATGCCGAATATTACTTGGATTGTGAATTGGAACGAAATCGCCAATAGGTAAGACCATTTTACAATTTGGGCCCAAGTTAGAAGCAGAGCCTAAGGTGTAAATTATCGATAGTCCATATCTCGGAAACTATAAGAGATAATTCAATTTGGCAACCGGCAATGTAATTAGCATGCCGAATATTACTTGGAATGTGAATTGGAACGAAATCGCCAATAGATAAGACCATTTTACAATTTGGGCCCAAGTTAGAAGCAGAGCCTAAGGTGTAAATTATCGATAGCCCATATCTCGGAAACTATAAGAGATAATGCAATTTGGCAACCGGCAATGTAATTACCATGCCGAATATTACTTGGAATGTGAATTGGAACGAAATCGCCAATAGATAAGACCATTTTACAATTTGGGCCCAAGTTAGAAGCAGAGCCTATGGTGTAAATTATCGATAGTCCATATCTCGGAAACTATAAGAGATAATGCAATTTGGCAACCGGCAATATAATTAGCATGCCGAATATTACTTGGAATGTGAATTGGAACGAAATCTCCAATAGATAAGACCATTTTACAATTTGGGCCCAAGTTAGAAGCAGAGCCTATGGTGTAAATTATCGATAGTCCATATCTCGGAAACTATAAGAGATAATGCAATTTGGCAACCGGCAATGTAATTAGCATGCCGAATATTACTTGGAATGTGAATTGGAACGAAATCGCCAATAGATAAGACCATTTTACAATTTGGGCCCAAGTTAGAAGCAGAGCCTAAGGTGTAAATTATCGATAGTCCTTATCACGGAAACTATAAGAGTTAATGGAATTTGGCAACCGGCAATGTAATTAGCATGCCGAATATTACTTGGAATGTGAATTGGAACGAAATCGCCAATAGATAAGACCATTTTACAATTTGGGCCCAAGTTAGAAGCAGAGCCTAAGGTGTAAATTATCGATAGTCCATATCTCGGAAACTATAAGAGATAATGCAATTTGGCAACCGGCAATGTAATTAGCATGCCGAATATTACTTGGAATGTGAATTGGAACGAAATTGCCAATAGATAAGACCATTTTACAATTTGGGCCCAAGTTAGAAGCAGAGCCTAAGGTGTAAATTATCGATAGTCCATATCTCTGAAACTATAAGAGATAATGCATTTTCGCAACCGGCAATGTAATTAGCATGCCGAATATTACTTGGAATGTGAATTGGGACGAAATCGCCAATAGATAAGGCCATTTTACAATTTGGGCCCAAGTTAGAAGCAGAGCCTAAGGTGTAAATTATCGATAGTCCATATCTCGGAAACTATAAGAGATAATGCAATTTGGCAACCGGCAATGTAATTAGCATGCCGAATATTACTTGGAATGTGAATTGGAACGAAATCGCCAATAGATAAGACCATTTTACAATTTGGGCCCAAGTTAGAAGCAGAGCCTAAGGTGTAAATTATTGATAATCCATATCTCGGAAACTATAAGAGTTAATGCAATTTGGCAACCGGCAATGTAATTAGCATGCCGAATATTACTTGGAATGTGAATTGGAACGAAATCGCCAATAGATAAGACCATTTTACAATTTGGGCCCAAGTTAGAAGCAGAGCCTAAGGTGTAAATTATCGATAGTCCATATCTCGGAAACTATAAGAGATAATGCAATTTGGCAACCGGCAATGTAATTAGCATGCCGAATATTACTTGGAATGTGAATTGGAACGAAATTGCCAATAGATAAGACCATTTTACAATTTGGGCCCAAGTTAGAAGCAGAGCCTAAGGTGTAAATTATCGATAGTCCATATCTCTGAAACTATAAGAGATAATGCAATTTCGCAACCGGCAATGTAATTAGCATGCCGAATATTACTTGGAATGTGAATTGGGACGAAATCGCCAATAGATAAGGCCATTTTACAATTTGGGCCCAAGTTAGAAGCAGAGCCTAAGGTGTAAATTATCGATAGTCCATATCTCGGAAACTATAAGAGATAATGCAATTTGGCAACCGGCAATGTAATTAGCATGCCGAATATTACTTGGAATGTGAATTGGAACGAAATCGCCAATAGATAAGACCATTTTACAATTTGGGCCCAAGTTAGAAGCAGAGCCTAAGGTGTAAATTATCGATAGTCTATATCTCGGAAACTATAAGAGATAATGCAATTTGGCAACCGGCAATGTAATTAGCATGCCGAATATTACTTGGAATGTGAATTGGAACGAAATCGCCAATAGATAAGACCATTTTACAATTTGGGCCCAAGTTAGAAGCAGAGCCTAAGGTGTAAATTATCGATAGTCCATATCTCGAAAACTATAAGAGATAATGCAATTTCGCAACCGGCAATGTAATTAGCATGCCGAATATTACTTGGAGTGTGAATTGGAACGAAATCGCCAATAGATAAGACCATTTTACAATTTGGGCCCAAGTTAGAAGCAGAGCCTAAGGTGTAAATTATCGATAGTCCATATCTCGGAAACTATAAGAGATAATGCAATTTGGTAACCGGCAATGTAATTAGCATGCCGAATATTACTTGGAATGTGAATTGGAACGAAATCGCCAATAGATAAGACCATTTTACAATTTGGGCCCAAGTTAGAAGCAGAGCCTAAGGTGTAAATTATCGATAGTCCATATCTCGGAAACTATAAGAGATAATGCAATTTGGCAACCGGCAATGTAATTAGCATGCCAAATATTACTTGGAATGTGAATTGGAACGAAATCGCCAATAGATAAGACCATTTTACAATTTGGGCCCAAGTTAGAAGCAGAGCCTAAGGTGTAAATTATCGATAGTCCATATCTCGGAAACTATAAGAGATAATGCAATTTGGCAACCGGCAATGTAATTAGCATGCCGAATATTACTTGGAATGTGAATTGCAACTAAATCGCCAATAGATAAGACCATTTTACAATTTGGGCCCAAGTTAGATGCAGAGCCTAAGGTGTAAATTTTCGATAGTCCATATCTCGGAAACTATAAGAGATAATGCAATTTGGCAACCGGCAATGTAATTAGCATGCCGAATATTACTTGGAATGTGAATTGGAACGAAATCGCCAATAGATAAGACCATTTTAAAATTTGGGCCCAAGTTAGAAGCAGAGCCTAAGGTGTAAATTATCGATAGTCCATATCTCGGAAACTATAGAGATAATGCAATTTGGCAACCGGCAATGTAATTAGCATGCCGAATATTACTTGGAATGTGAATTGCAACTAAATCGCCAATAGATAAGACCATTTTACAATTTGGGCCCAAGTTAGAAGCAGAGCCTAAGGTGTAAATTATCGATAGTCCATATCTCGGAAACTATAAGAGATAATGCAATTTGGCAACCGGCAATGTAATTAGCATGCCGAATATTACTTGGAATGTGAATTGGAACGAAATCGCCAATAGATAAGACCATTTTACAATTTGGGCCCAAGTTAGAAGCAGAGCCTAAGGTGTAAATTATCGATAGTCCATATCTCGGAAACTATAAGAGATAATGCAATTTGGCAACCGGCAATGTAATTAGCATGCCCAATATTACATGGAATGTGAATTGGAACGAAATCGCCAATAGGTAAGACCATTTTACAATTTGGGCCCAAGTTAGAAGCAGAGCCTAAGGTGTAAATTATCGATAGTCCATATCTCGGAAACTATAAGAGATAATTCAATTTGGCAACCGGCAATGTAATTAGCATGCCGAATATTACTTGGAATGTGAATTGGAACGAAATCGCCAATAGAGAATACCATTTTACAATTTGGGCCCAAGTTAGAAGCAGAGCCTAAGGTGTAAATTATCGATAGTCCATATCTCGAAAAGTATAAGAGATAATGCAATTTGGCAACCGGCAATGTAATTAGCATGCCGAATATTACTTGGAATGTGAATTGGAACGAAATCGCCAATAGATAAGACCATTTTACAATTTGGGCCCAAGTTAGAAGCAGAGCCTATGGTGTAAATTATCGATAGTCCATATCTCGGAAACTATAAGAGATAATGCAATTTGGCAACCGGCAATGTAATTAGCATGCCGAATATTACTTGGAATGTGAATAGGAACGAAATCGCCAATAGATAAGACCATTTTACAAGTTGGGCCCAAGTTAGAAGCAGAGCCTAAGGTGTAAATTATCGATAGTCCATATCTCGGAAACTATAAGGGTTAATGCAATTTGGCAACCGGCAATGTAATTAGCATGACGAATATTACTTGGAATGTGAATTGGAACGAAATCGCCAATAGATAAGACCATTTTACAATTTGGGCCCAAGTTAGAAGCAGAGCCTAAGGTGTAAATTATCGATAGTCCATATCTCGGAAACTATAAGAGATAATGCAATTTGGCAACCGGCAATGTAATTAGCATGCCGAATATTACTTGGAATGTGAATTGGAACGAAATTGCCAATAGATAAGACCATTTTACAATTTGGGCCCAAGTTAGAAGCAGAGCCTAAGGTGTAAATTATCGATAGTCCATATCTCTGAAACTATAAGAGATAATGCAATTTCGCAACCGGCAATGTAATTAGCATGCCGAATATTACTTGGAATGTGAATTGGGACGAAATCGCCAATAGATAAGGCCATTTTACAATATGGGCCCAAGTTAGAAGCAGAGCCTAAGGTGTAAATTATCGATAGTCCATATCTCGGAAACTATAAGAGATAATGCAATTTGGCAACCAGCAATGTAATTAGCATGCGGAATATTACTTGGAATGTGAATTGGAACGAAATCGCCAATAGATAAGACCATTTTACAATTTGGGCCCAAGTTAGAAGCAGAGCCTAAGGTGTAAATTATTGATAGTCCATATCTCGGAAACTATAAGAGATAATGCAATTTGGCAACCGGCAATGTAATTAGCATGCCGAATATTACTTGGAATGTGAATTGGAACGAAATCGCCAATAGATAAGACCATTTTACAATTTGGGCCCAAGTTAGAAGCAGAGCCTAAGGTGTAAATTATCGATAGTCCATATCTCGGAAACTATAAGAGATAATGCAATTTGGCAACCGGCAATGTAATTAGCATGCCGAATATTACTTGGAATGTGAATTGGAACGAAATCGCCAATAGATAAGAACATTTTACAAGTTGGGCCCAAGTTAGAAGCAGAGCCTAAGGTGTAAATTATCGATAGTCCATATCTCGGAAACTATAAGGGTTAATGCAATTTGGCAACCGGCAATGTAATTAGCATGACGAATATTACTTGGAATGTGAATTGGAACGAAATCGCCAATAGATAAGACCATTTTACAATTTGGGCCCAAGTTAGAAGCAGAGCCTAAGGTGTAAATTATCGATAGTCCATATCTCGGAAACTATAAGAG
Source organism: Rhynchophorus ferrugineus (assembly GCF_030347505.1). Taxonomy (NCBI): domain Eukaryota; kingdom Metazoa; phylum Arthropoda; class Insecta; order Coleoptera; family Curculionidae; genus Rhynchophorus; species Rhynchophorus ferrugineus. Next base: position 39,346 of record NW_027472834.1, read on the forward strand.
ATAATGCAATTTGGCAACCGGCAATGTAATTAGCATGCCGAATATTACTTGGAATGTGAATTGGAACGAAATTGCCAATAGATAAGACCATTTTACAATTTGGGCCCAAGTTAGAAGCAGAGCCTAAGGTGTAAATTATCGATAGTCCATATCTCGGAAACTATAAGAGATAATGCAATTTGGCAACCGGCAATGTAATTAGCATGCCGAATATTACTTGGAGTGTGAATTGGAACGAAATCGCCAATAGATAAGACCATTTTACAATTTGGGCCCAAGTTAGAAGCAGAGCCTAAGGTGTAAATTATCGATAGTCCATATCTCGGAAACTATAAGAGATAATGCAATTTGGCAACCGGCAATGTAATTAGCATGCCGAATATTACTTGGAATGTGAATTGGAACGAAATAGCCAATAGATAAGACCATTTTACAATTTGGGCCCAAGTTAGAAGCAGAGCCTAAGGTGTAAATTATCGATAGTCCATATCTCGGAAACTATAAGAGATAATGCAATTTGGCAACCGGCAATGTAATTAGCATGCCGAATATTACTTGGATTGTGAATTGGAACGAAATCGCCAATAGGTAAGGCCATTTTACAATTTGGGCCCAAGTTAGAAGCAGAGCCTAAGGTGTAAATTATCGATAGTCCATATCTCGGAAACTATAAGAGATAATTCAATTTGGCAACCGGCAATGTAATTAGCATGCCGAATATTACTTGGAATGTGAATTGGAACGAAATCGCCAATAGATAAGACCATTTTACAATTTGGGCCCAAGTTAGAAGCAGAGCCTAAGGTGTAAATTATCGATAGCCCATATCTCGGAAACTATAAGAGATAATGCAATTTGGCAACCGGCAATGTAATTACCATGCCGAATATTACTCGGAATGTGAATTGGAACGAAATCGCCAATAGATAAGACCATTTTACAATTTGGGCCCAAGTTAGAAGCAGAGCCTATGGTGTAAATTATCGATAGTCCATATCTCGGAAACTATAAGAGATAATGCAATTTGGCAACCGGCAATATAATTAGCATGCCGAATATTACTTGGAATGTGAATTGGAACGAAATCTCCAATAGATAAGACCATTTTACAATTTGGGCCCAAGTTAGAAGCAGAGCCTATGGTGTAAATTATCGATAGTCCATATCTCGGAAACTATAAGAGATAATGCAATTTGGCAACCGGCAATGTAATTAGCATGCCGAATATTACTTGGAATGTGAATTGGAACGAAATCGCCAATAGATAAGACCATTTTACAATTTGGGCCCAAGTTAGAAGCAGAGCCTAAGGTGTAAATTATCGATAGTCCATATCTCGGAAACTATAAGAGATAATGCAATTTGGCAACCGGCAATGTAATTAGCATGCCGAATATTACTTGGAATGTGAATTGGAACGAAATTGCCAATAGATAAGACCATTTTACAATTTGGGCCCAAGTTAGAAGCAGAGCCTAAGGTGTAAATTATCGATAGTCCATATCTCTGAAACTATAAGAGATAATGCAATTTGGCAACCGGCAATGTAATTAGCATGCCAAATATTACTTGGAATGTGAATTGGAACGAAATCGCCAATAGATAAGACCATTTTACAATTTGGGCCCAAGTTAGAAGCAGAGCCTAAGGTGTAAATTATCGATAGTCCATATCTCGGAAACTATAAGAGATAATGCAATTTGGCAACCGGCAATGTAATTAGCATGCCGAATATTACTTGGAATGTGAATTGCAACTAAATCGCCAATAGATAAGACCATTTTACAATTTGGGCCCAAGTTAGAAGCAGAGCCTAAGGTGTAAATTATCGATAGTCCATATCTCGGAAACTATAAGAGATAATGCAATTTGGCAACCGGCAATGTAATTAGCATGCCGAATATTACTTGGAATGTGAATTGGAACGAAATTGCCAATAGATAAGACCATTTTACAATTTGGGCCCAAGTTAGAAGCAGAGCCTAAGGTGTAAATTATCGATAGTCCATATCTCTGAAACTATAAGAGATAATGCAATTTCGCAACCGGCAATGTAATTAGCATGCCGAATATTACTTGGAATGTGAATTGGGACGAAATCGCCAATAGATAAGGCCATTTTACAATTTGGGCCCAAGTTAGAAGCAGAGCCTAAGGTGTAAATTATCGATAGTCCATATCTCGGAAACTATAAGAGATAATGCAATTTGGCAACCGGCAATGTAATTAGCATGCCGAATATTACTTGGAATGTGAATTGCAACTAAATCGCCAATAGATAAGACCATTTTACAATTTGGGCCCAAGTTAGAAGCAGAGCCTAAGGTGTAAATTATCGATAGTCCATATCTCGGAAACTATAAGAGATAATGCAATTTGGCAACCGGCAATGTAATTAGCATGCCGAATATTACTTGGAATGTGAATTGCAACTAAATCGCCAATAGATAAGACCATTTTACAATTTGGGCCCAAGTTAGAAGCAGAGCCTAAGGTGTAAATTATCGATAGTCCATATCTCGGAAACTATAAGAGATAATGCAATTTGGCAACCGGCAATGTAATTAGCATGCCGAATATTACTTGGAATGTGAATTGGAACGAAATTGCCAATAGATAAGACCATTTTACAATTTGGGCCCAAGTTAGAAGCAGAGCCTAAGGTGTAAATTATCGATAGTCCATATCTCTGAAACTATAAGAGATAATGCAATTTCGCAACCGGCAATGTAATTAGCATGCCGAATATTACTTGGAATGTGAATTGGGACGAAATCGCCAATAGATAAGGCCATTTTACAATTTGGGCCCAAGTTAGAAGCAGAGCCTAAGGTGTAAATTATCGATAGTCCATATCTCGGAAACTATAAGAGATAATGCAATTTGGCAACCGGCAATGTAATTAGCATGCCGAATATTACTTGGAATGTGAATTGGAACGAAATCGCCAATAGATAAGACCATTTTACAATTTGGGCCCAAGTTAGAAGCAGAGCCTAAGGTGTAAATTATCGATAGTCTATATCTCGGAAACTATAAGAGATAATGCAATTTGGCAACCGGCAATGTAATTAGCATGCCGAATATTACTTGGAATGTGAATTGGAACGAAATCGCCAATAGATAAGACCATTTTACAATTTGGGCCCAAGTTAGAAGCAGAGCCTAAGGTGTAAATTATCGATAGTCCATATCTCGAAAACTATAAGAGATAATGCAATTTCGCAACCGGCAATGTAATTAGCATGCCGAATATTACTTGGAGTGTGAATTGGAACGAAATCGCCAATAGATAAGACCATTTTACAATTTGGGCCCAAGTTAGAAGCAGAGCCTAAGGTGTAAATTATCGATAGTCCATATCTCGGAAACTATAAGAGATAATGCAATTTGGTAACCGGCAATGTAATTAGCATGCCGAATATTACTTGGAATGTGAATTGGAACGAAATCGCCAATAGATAAGACCATTTTACAATTTGGGCCCAAGTTAGAAGCAGAGCCTAAGGTGTAAATTATCGATAGTCCATATCTCGGAAACTATAAGAGATAATGCAATTTGGCAACCGGCAATGTAATTAGCATGCCAAATATTACTTGGAATGTGAATTGGAACGAAATCGCCAATAGATAAGACCATTTTACAATTTGGGCCCAAGTTAGAAGCAGAGCCTAAGGTGTAAATTATCGATAGTCCATATCTCGGAAACTATAAGAGATAATGCAATTTGGCAACCGGCAATGTAATTAGCATGCCGAATATTACTTGGAATGTGAATTGCAACTAAATCGCCAATAGATAAGACCATTTTACAATTTGGGCCCAAGTTAGAAGCAGAGCCTAAGGTGTAAATTTTCGATAGTCCATATCTCGGAAACTATAAGAGATAATGCAATTTGGCAACCGGCAATGTAATTAGCATGCCGAATATTACTTGGAATGTGAATTGGAACGAAATCGCCAATAGATAAGACCATTTTAAAATTTGGGCCCAAGTTAGAAGCAGAGCCTAAGGTGTAAATTATCGATAGTCCATATCTCGGAAACTATAAGAGATAATGCAATTTGGCAACCGGCAATGTAATTAGCATGCCGAATATTACTTGGAATGTGAATTGCAACTAAATCGCCAATAGATAAGACCATTTTACAATTTGGGCCCAAGTTAGAAGCAGAGCCTAAGGTGTAAATTTTCGATAGTCCATATCTCGGAAACTATAAGAGATAATGCAATTTGGCAACCGGCAATGTAATTAGCATGCCGAATATCACTTGGAATGTGAATTGGAACGAAATTGCCAATAGATAAGACCATTTTACAATTTGGGCCCAAGTTAGAAGCAGAGCCTAAGGTGTAAATTATCGATAGTCCATATCTCGGAAACTATAAGAGATAATGCAATTTGGCAACCGGCAATGTAATTAGCATGCCGAATATTACTTGGAATGTGAATTGGAACGAAATTGCCAATAGATAAGACCATTTTACAATTTGGGCCCAAGTTAGAAGCAGAGCCTAAGGTGTAAATTATCGATAGTCCATATCTCTGAAACTATAAGAGATAATGCAATTTCGCAACCGGCAATGTAATTAGCATGCCGAATATTACTTGGAATGTGAATTGGGACGAAATCGCCAATAGATAAGGCCATTTTACAATTTGGGCCCAAGTTAGAAGCAGAGCCTAAGGTGTAAATTATCGATAGTCCATATCTCGGAAACTATAAGAGATAATGCAATTTGGCAACCGGCAATGTAATTAGCATGCCGAATATTACTTGGAATGTGAATTGCAACTAAATCGCCAATAGATAAGACCATTTTACAATTTGGGCCCAAGTTAGAAGCAGAGCCTAAGGTGTAAATTATCGATAGTCCATATCTCGGAAACTATAAGAGATAATGCAATTTGGCAACCGGCAATGTAATTAGCATGCCGAATATTACTTGGAATGTGAATTGCAACTAAATCGCCAATAGATAAGACCATTTTACAATTTGGGCCCAAGTTAGAAGCAGAGCCTAAGGTGTAAATTATCGATAGTCCATATCTCGGAAACTATAAGAGATAATGCAATTTGGCAACCGGCAATGTAATTAGCATGCCGAATATTACTTGGAATGTGAATTGGAACGAAATTGCCAATAGATAAGACCATTTTACAATTTGGGCCCAAGTTAGAAGCAGAGCCTAAGGTGTAAATTATCGATAGTCCATATCTCTGAAACTATAAGAGATAATGCAATTTCGCAACCGGCAATGTAATTAGCATGCCGAATATTACTTGGAATGTGAATTGGGACGAAATCGCCAATAGATAAGGCCATTTTACAATTTGGGCCCAAGTTAGAAGCAGAGCCTAAGGTGTAAATTATCGATAGTCCATATCTCGGAAACTATAAGAGATAATGCAATTTGGCAACCGGCAATGTAATTAGCATGCCGAATATTACTTGGAATGTGAATTGGAACGAAATCGCCAATAGATAAGACCATTTTACAATTTGGGCCCAAGTTAGAAGCAGAGCCTAAGGTGTAAATTATCGATAGTCTATATCTCGGAAACTATAAGAGATAATGCAATTTGGCAACCGGCAATGTAATTAGCATGCCGAATATTACTTGGAATGTGAATTGGAACGAAATCGCCAATAGATAAGACCATTTTACAATTTGGGCCCAAGTTAGAAGCAGAGCCTAAGGTGTAAATTATCGATAGTCCATATCTCGAAAACTATAAGAGATAATGCAATTTCGCAACCGGCAATGTAATTAGCATGCCGAATATTACTTGGAGTGTGAATTGGAACGAAATCGCCAATAGATAAGACCATTTTACAATTTGGGCCCAAGTTAGAAGCAGAGCCTAAGGTGTAAATTATCGATAGTCCATATCTCGGAAACTATAAGAGATAATGCAATTTGGTAACCGGCAATGTAATTAGCATGCCGAATATTACTTGGAATGTGAATTGGAACGAAATCGCCAATAGATAAGACCATTTTACAATTTGGGCCCAAGTTAGAAGCAGAGCCTAAGGTGTAAATTATCGATAGTCCATATCTCGGAAACTATAAGAGATAATGCAATTTGGCAACCGGCAATGTAATTAGCATGCCAAATATTACTTGGAATGTGAATTGGAACGAAATCGCCAATAGATAAGACCATTTTACAATTTGGGCCCAAGTTAGAAGCAGAGCCTAAGGTGTAAATTATCGATAGTCCATATCTCGGAAACTATAAGAGATAATGCAATTTGGCAAGCGGCAATGTAATTAGCATGCCGAATATTACTTGGAATGTGAATTGCAACTAAATCGCCAATAGATAAGACCATTTTACAATTTGGGCCCAAGTTAGAAGCAGAGCCTAAGGTGTAAATATTCGATAGTCCATATCTCGGAAACTATAAGAGATAATGCAATTTGGCAACCGGCAATGTAATTAGCATGCCGAATATTACTTGGAATGTGAATTGGAACGAAATCGCCAATAGATAAGACCATTTTAAAATTTGGGCCCAAGTTAGAAGCAGAGCCTAAGGTGTAAATTATCGATAGTCCATATCTCGGAAACTATAGAGATAATGCAATTTGGCAACCGGCAATGTAATTAGCATGCCGAATATTACTTGGAATGTGAATTGCAACTAAATCGCCAATAGATAAGACCATTTTACAATTTGGGCCCAAGTTAGAAGCAGAGCCTAAGGTGTAAATTATCGATAGTCCATATCTCGGAAACTATAAGAGATAATGCAATTTGGCAACCGGCAATGTAATTAGCATGCCGAATATTACTTGGAATGTGAATTGGAACGAAATCGCCAATAGATAAGACCATTTTACAATTTGGGCCCAAGTTAGAAGCAGAGCCTAAGGTGTAAATTATCGATAGTCCATATCTCGGAAACTATAAGAGATAATGCAATTTGGCAACCGGCAATGTAATTAGCATGCCCAATATTACATGGAATGTGAATTGGAACGAAATCGCCAATAGGTAAGACCATTTTACAATTTGGGCCCAAGTTAGAAGCAGAGCCTAAGGTGTAAATTATCGATAGTCCATATCTCGGAAACTATAAGAGATAATTCAATTTGGCAACCGGCAATGTAATTAGCATGCCGAATATTACTTGGAATGTGAATTGGAACGAAATCGCCAATAGAGAATACCATTTTACAATTTGGGCCCAAGTTAGAAGCAGAGCCTAAGGTGTAAATTATCGATAGTCCATATCTCGAAAAGTATAAGAGATAATGCAATTTGGCAACCGGCAATGTAATTAGCATGCCGAATATTACTTGGAATGTGAATTGGAACGAAATCGCCAATAGATAAGACCATTTTACAATTTGGGCCCAAGTTAGAAGCAGAGCCTATGGTGTAAATTATCGATAGTCCATATCTCGGAAACTATAAGAGATAATGCAATTTGGCAACCGGCAATGTAATTAGCATGCCGAATATTACTTGGAATGTGAATAGGAACGAAATCGCCAATAGATAAGACCATTTTACAAGTTGGGCCCAAGTTAGAAGCAGAGCCTAAGGTGTAAATTATCGATAGTCCATATCTCGGAAACTATAAGGGTTAATGCAATTTGGCAACCGGCAATGTAATTAGCATGACGAATATTACTTGGAATGTGAATTGGAACGAAATCGCCAATAGATAAGACCATTTTACAATTTGGGCCCAAGTTAGAAGCAGAGCCTAAGGTGTAAATTATCGATAGTCCATATCTCGGAAACTATAAGAGATAATGCAATTTGGCAACCGGCAATGTAATTAGCATGCCGAATATTACTTGGAATGTGAATTGGAACGAAATTGCCAATAGATAAGACCATTTTACAATTTGGGCCCAAGTTAGAAGCAGAGCCTAAGGTGTAAATTATCGATAGTCCATATCTCTGAAACTATAAGAGATAATGCAATTTCGCAACCGGCAATGTAATTAGCATGCCGAATATTACTTGGAATGTGAATTGGGACGAAATCGCCAATAGATAAGGCCATTTTACAATATGGGCCCAAGTTAGAAGCAGAGCCTAAGGTGTAAATTATCGATAGTCCATATCTCGGAAACTATAAGAGATAATGCAATTTGGCAACCAGCAATGTAATTAGCATGCGGAATATTACTTGGAATGTGAATTGGAACGAAATCGCCAATAGATAAGACCATTTTACAATTTGGGCCCAAGTTAGAAGCAGAGCCTAAGGTGTAAATTATTGATAGTCCATATCTCGGAAACTATAAGAGATAATGCAATTTGGCAACCGGCAATGTAATTAGCATGCCGAATATTACTTGGAATGTGAATTGGAACGAAATCGCCAATAGATAAGACCATTTTACAATTTGGGCCCAAGTTAGAAGCAGAGCCTAAGGTGTAAATTATCGATAGTCCATATCTCGGAAACTATAAGAGATAATGCAATTTGGCAACCGGCAATGTAATTAGCATGCCGAATATTACTTGGAATGTGAATTGGAACGAAATCGCCAATAGATAAGACCATTTTACAAGTTGGGCCCAAGTTAGAAGCAGAGCCTAAGGTGTAAATTATCGATAGTCCATATCTCGGAAACTATAAGGGTTAATGCAATTTGGCAACCGGCAATGTAATTAGCATGACGAATATTACTTGGAATGTGAATTGGAACGAAATCGCCAATAGATAAGACCATTTTACAATTTGGGCCCAAGTTAGAAGCAGAGCCTAAGGTGTAAATTATCGATAGTCCATATCTCGGAAACTATAAGAGATAATGCAATTTGGCAACCGGCAATGTAATTAGCATGCCGAATATTACTTGGAATGTGAATTGGAACGAAATTGCCAATAGATAAGACCATTTTACAATTTGGGCCCAAGTTAGAAGCAGAGCCTAAGGTGTAAATTATCGATAGTCCATATCTCGGAAACTATAAGAGATAATGCAATTTGGCAACCGGCAATGTAATTAGCATGCCGAATATTACTTGGAGTGTGAATTGGAACGAAATCGCCAATAGATAAGACCATTTTACAATTTGGGCCCAAGTTAGAAGCAGAGCCTAAGGTGTAAATTATCGATAGTCCATATCTCGGAAACTATAAGAGATAATGCAATTTGGCAACCGGCAATGTAATTAGCATGCCGAATATTACTTGGAATGTGAATTGGAACGAAATAGCCAATAGATAAGACCATTTTACAATTTGGGCCCAAGTTAGAAGCAGAGCCTAAGGTGTAAATTATCGATAGTCCATATCTCGGAAACTATAAGAGATAATGCAATTTGGCAACCGGCAATGTAATTAGCATGCCGAATATTACTTGGATTGTGAATTGGAACGAAATCGCCAATAGGTAAGGCCATTTTACAATTTGGGCCCAAGTTAGAAGCAGAGCCTAAGGTGTAAATTATCGATAGTCCATATCTCGGAAACTATAAGAGATAATTCAATTTGGCAACCGGCAATGTAATTAGCATGCCGAATATTACTTGGAATGTGAATTGGAACGAAATCGCCAATAGATAAGACCATTTTACAATTTGGGCCCAAGTTAGAAGCAGAGCCTAAGGTGTAAATTATCGATAGCCCATATCTCGGAAACTATAAGAGATAATGCAATTTGGCAACCGGCAATGTAATTACCATGCCGAATATTACTTGGAATGTGAATTGGAACGAAATCGCCAATAGATAAGACCATTTTACAATTTGGGCCCAAGTTAGAAGCAGAGCCTATGGTGTAAATTATCGATAGTCCATATCTCGGAAACTATAAGAGATAATGCAATTTGGCAACCGGCAATATAATTAGCATGCCGAATATTACTTGGAATGTGAATTGGAACGAAATCTCCAATAGATAAGACCATTTTACAATTTGGGCCCAAGTTAGAAGCAGAGCCTATGGTGTAAATTATCGATAGTCCATATCTCGGAAACTATAAGAGATAATGCAATTTGGCAACCGGCAATGTAATTAGCATGCCGAATATTACTTGGAATGTGAATTGGAACGAAATCGCCAATAGATAAGACCATTTTACAATTTGGGCCCAAGTTAGAAGCAGAGCCTAAGGTGTAAATTATCGATAGTCCATATCTCGGAAACTATAAGAGATAATGCAATTTGGCAACCGGCAATGTAATTAGCATGCCGAATATTACTTGGAATGTGAATTGGAACGAAATTGCCAATAGATAAGACCATTTTACAATTTGGGCCCAAGTTAGAAGCAGAGCCTAAGGTGTAAATTATCGATAGTCCATATCTCTGAAACTATAAGAGATAATGCATTTTCGCAACCGGCAATGTAATTAGCATGCCGAATATTACTTGGAATGTGAATTGGGACGAAATCGCCAATAGATAAGGCCATTTTACAATTTGGGCCCAAGTTAGAAGCAGAGCCTAAGGTGTAAATTATCGATAGTCCATATCTCGGAAACTATAAGAGATAATGCAATTTGGCAACCGGCAATGTAATTAGCATGCCGAATATTACTTGGAATGTGAATTGGAACGAAATCGCCAATAGATAAGACCATTTTACAATTTGGGCCCAAGTTAGAAGCAGAGCCTAAGGTGTAAATTATTGATAATCCATATCTCGGAAACTATAAGAGTTAATGCAATTTGGCAACCTGCAATGTAATTAGCATGCCGAATATTACTTGGAATGTGAATTGGAACGAAATCGCCAATAGATAAGACCATTTTACAATTTGGGCCCAAGTTAGAAGCAGAGCCTAAGGTGTAAATTATCGATAGTCCATATCTCGGAAACTATAAGAGATAATGCAATTTGGCAACCGGCAATGTAATTAGCATGCCGAATATTACTTGGAATGTGAATTGGAACGAAATTGCCAATAGATAAGACCATTTTACAATTTGGGCCCAAGTTAGAAGCAGAGCCTAAGGTGTAAATTATCGATAGTCCATATCTCTGAAACTATAAGAGATAATGCAATTTCGCAACCGGCAATGTAATTAGCATGCCGAATATTACTTGGAATGTGAATTGGGACGAAATCGCCAATAGATAAGGCCATTTTACAATTTGGGCCCAAGTTAGAAGCAGAGCCTAAGGTGTAAATTATCGATAGTCCATATCTCGGAAACTATAAGAGATAATGCAATTTGGCAACCGGCAATGTAATTAGCATGCCGAATATTACTTGGAATGTGAATTGGAACGAAATCGCCAATAGATAAGACCATTTTACAATTTGGGCCCAAGTTAGAAGCAGAGCCTAAGGTGTAAATTATCGATAGTCTATATCTCGGAAACTATAAGAGATAATGCAATTTGGCAACCGGCAATGTAATTAGCATGACGAATATTACTTGGAATGTGAATTGGAACGAAATCGCCAATAGATAAGACCATTTTACAATTTGGGCCCAAGTTAGAAGCAGAGCCTAAGGTGTAAATTATCGATAGTCCATATCTCGGAAACTATAAGAGATAATGCATTTTCGCAACCGGCAATGTAATTAGCATGCCGAATATTACTTGGAATGTGAATTGGGACGAAATCGCCAATAGATAAGGCCATTTTACAATTTGGGCCCAAGTTAGAAGCAGAGCCTAAGGTGTAAATTATCGATAGTCTATATCTCGGAAACTATAAGAGATAATGCAATTTGGCAACCGGCAATGTAATTAGCATGACGAATATTACTTGGAATGTGAATTGGAACGAAATCGCCAATAGATAAGACCATTTTACAATTTGGGCCCAAGTTAGAAGCAGAGCCTAAGGTGTAAATTATCGATAGTCCATATCTCGGAAACTATAAGGGTTAATGCAATTTGGCAACCGGCAATGTAATTAGCATGACGAATATTACTTGGAATGTGAATTGGAACGAAATCGCCAATAGATAAGACCATTTTACAATTTGGGCCCAAGTTAGAAGCAGAGCCTAAGGTGTAAATTATCGATAGTCCATATCTCGGAAACTATAAGAGATAATGCAATTTGGCAACCGGCAATGTAATTAGCATGCCGAATATTACTTGGAATGTGAATTGGAACGAAATTGCCAATAGATAAGACCATTTTACAATTTGGGCCCAAGTTAGAAGCAGAGCCTAAGGTGTAAATTATCGATAGTCCATATCTCTGAAACTATAAGAGATAATGCAATTTCGCAACCGGCAATGTAATTAGCATGCCGAATATTACTTGGAATGTGAATTGGGACGAAATCGCCAATAGATAAGGCCATTTTACAATATGGGCCCAAGTTAGAAGCAGAGCCTAAGGTGTAAATTATCGATAGTCCATATCTCGGAAACTATAAGAGATAATGCAATTTGGCAACCAGCAATGTAATTAGCATGCGGAATATTACTTGGAATGTGAATTGGAACGAAATCGCCAATAGATAAGACCATTTTACAATTTGGGCCCAAGTTAGAAGCAGAGCCTAAGGTGTAAATTATTGATAGTCCATATCTCGGAAACTATAAGAGATAATGCAATTTGGCAACCGGCAATGTAATTAGCATGCCGAATATTACTTGGAATGTGAATTGGAACGAAATCGCCAATAGATAAGACCATTTTACAATTTGGGCCCAAGTTAGAAGCAGAGCCTAAGGTGTAAATTATCGATAGTCCATATCTCGGAAACTATAAGAGATAATGCAATTTGGCAACCGGCAATGTAATTAGCATGCCGAATATTACTTGGAATGTGAATTGGAACGAAATCGCCAATAGATAAGACCATTTTACAAGTTGGGCCCAAGTTAGAAGCAGAGCCTAAGGTGTAAATTATCGATAGTCAATATCTCGGAAACTATAAGGGTTAATGCAATTTGGCAACCGGCAATGTAATTAGCATGACGAATATTACTTGGAATGTGAATTGGAACGAAATCGCCAATAGATAAGACCATTTTACAATTTGGGCCCAAGTTAGAAGCAGAGCCTAAGGTGTAAATTATCGATAGTCCATATCTCGGAAACTATAAGAGATAATGCAATTTGGCAACCGGCAATGTAATTAGCATGCCGAATATTACTTGGAATGTGAATTGGAACGAAATTGCCAATAGATAAGACCATTTTACAATTTGGGCCCAAGTTAGAAGCAGAGCCTAAGGTGTAAATTATCGATAGTCCATATCTCGGAAACTATAAGAGATAATGCAATTTGGCAACCGGCAATGTAATTAGCATGCCGAATATTACTTGGAATGTGAATTGGAACGAAATAGCCAATAGATAAGACCATTTTACAATTTGGGCCCAAGTTAGAAGCAGAGCCTAAGGTGTAAATTATCGATAGTCCATATCTCGGAAACTATAAGAGATAATGCAATTTGGCAACCGGCAATGTAATTAGCATGCCGAATATTACTTGGATTGTGAATTGGAACGAAATCGCCAATAGGTAAGACCATTTTATAATTTGGGCCCAAGTTAGAAGCAGAGCCTAAGGTGTAAATTATCGATAGTCCATATCTCGGAAACTATAAGAGATAATTCAATTTGGCAACCGGCAATGTAATTAGCATGCCGAATATTACTTGGAATGTGAATTGGAACGAAATCGCCAATAGATAAGACCATTTTACAATTTGGGCCCAAGTTAGAAGCAGAGCCTAAGGTGTAAATTATCGATAGCCCATATCTCGGAAACTATAAGAGATAATGCAATTTGGCAACCGGCAATGTAATTACCATGCCGAATATTACTTGGAATGTGAATTGGAACGAAATCGCCAATAGATAAGACCATTTTACAATTTGGGCCCAAGTTAGAAGCAGAGCCTATGGTGTAAATTATCGATAGTCCATATCTCGGAAACTATAAGAGATAATGCAATTTGGCAACCGGCAATATAATTAGCATGCCGAATATTACTTGGAATGTGAATTGGAACGAAATCTCCAATAGATAAGACCATTTTACAATTTGGGCCCAAGTTAGAAGCAGAGCCTATGGTGTAAATTATCGATAGTCCATATCTCGGAAACTATAAGAGATAATGCAATTTGGCAACCGGCAATGTAATTAGCATGCCGAATATTACTTGGAATGTGAATTGGAACGAAATCGCCAATAGATAAGACCATTTTACAATTTGGGCCCAAGTTAGAAGCAGAGCCTAAGGTGTAAATTATCGATAGTCCTTATCACGGAAACTATAAGAGTTAATGGAATTTGGCAACCGGCAATGTAATTAGCATGCCGAATATTACTTGGAATGTGAATTGGAACGAAATCGCCAATAGATAAGACCATTTTACAATTTGGGCCCAAGTTAGAAGCAGAGCCTAAGGTGTAAATTATCGATAGTCCATATCTCGGAAACTATAAGAGATAATGCAATTTGGCAACCGGCAATGTAATTAGCATGCCGAATATTACTTGGAATGTGAATTGGAACGAAATTGCCAATAGATAAGACCATTTTACAATTTGGGCCCAAGTTAGAAGCAGAGCCTAAGGTGTAAATTATCGATAGTCCATATCTCTGAAACTATAAGAGATAATGCATTTTCGCAACCGGCAATGTAATTAGCATGCCGAATATTACTTGGAATGTGAATTGGGACGAAATCGCCAATAGATAAGGCCATTTTACAATTTGGGCCCAAGTTAGAAGCAGAGCCTAAGGTGTAAATTATCGATAGTCCATATCTCGGAAACTATAAGAGATAATGCAATTTGGCAACCGGCAATGTAATTAGCATGCCGAATATTACTTGGAATGTGAATTGGAACGAAATCGCCAATAGATAAGACCATTTTACAATTTGGGCCCAAGTTAGAAGCAGAGCCTAAGGTGTAAATTATTGATAATCCATATCTCGGAAACTATAAGAGCTAATGCAATTTGGCAACCGGCAATGTAATTAGCATGCCGAATATTACTTGGAATGTGAATTGGAACGAAATTGCCAATAGATAAGACCATTTTACAATTTGGGCCCAAGTTAGAAGCAGAGCCTAAGGTGTAAATTATCGATAGTCCATATCTCTGAAACTATAAGAGATAATGCAATTTGGCAACCGGCAATGTAATTAGCATGCCGAATATTACTTGGAATGTGAATTGGAACGAAATTGCCAATAGATAAGACCATTTTACAATTTGGGCCCAAGTTAGAAGCAGAGCCTAAGGTGTAAATTATCGATAGTCCATATCTCTGAAACTATAAGAGATAATGCAATTTCGCAACCGGCAATGTAATTAGCATGCCGAATATTACTTGGAATGTGAATTGGGACGAAATCGCCAATAGATAAGGCCATTTTACAATATGGGCCCAAGTTAGAAGCAGAGCCTAAGGTGTAAATTATCGATAGTCCATATCTCGGAAACTATAAGAGATAATGCAATTTGGCAACCAGCAATGTAATTAGCATGCGGAATATTACTTGGAATGTGAATTGGAACGAAATCGCCAATAGATAAGACCATTTTACAATTTGGGCCCAAGTTAGAAGCAGAGCCTAAGGTGTAAATTATTGATAGTCCATATCTCGGAAACTATAAGAGATAATGCAATTTGGCAACCGGCAATGTAATTAGCATGCCGAATATTACTTGGAATGTGAATTGGAACGAAATCGCCAATAGATAAGACCATTTTACAATTTGGGCCCAAGTTAGAAGCAGAGCCTAAGGTGTAAATTATCGATAGTCCATATCTCGGAAACTATAAGAGATAATGCAATTTGGCAACCGGCAATGTAATTAGCATGCCGAATATTACTTGGAATGTGAATTGGAACGAAATCGCCAATAGATAAGACCATTTTACAAGTTGGGCCCAAGTTAGAAGCAGAGCCTAAGGTGTAAATTATCGATAGTCAATATCTCGGAAACTATAAGGGTTAATGCAATTTGGCAACCGGCAATGTAATTAGCATGACGAATATTACTTGGAATGTGAATTGGAACGAAATCGCCAATAGATAAGACCATTTTACAATTTGGGCCCAAGTTAGAAGCAGAGCCTAAGGTGTAAATTATCGATAGTCCATATCTCGGAAACTATAAGAGATAATGCAATTTGGCAACCGGCAATGTAATTAGCATGCCGAATATTACTTGGAATGTGAATTGGAACGAAATTGCCAATAGATAAGACCATTTTACAATTTGGGCCCAAGTTAGAGGCAGAGCCTAAGGTGTAAATTATCGATAGTCCATATCTCGGAAACTATAAGAGATAATGCAATTTGGCAACCGGCAATGTAATTAGCATGCCGAATATTACTTGGAATGTGAATTGGAACGAAATCGCCAATAGATAAGACCATTTTACAATTTGGGCCCAAGTTAGAAGCAGAGCCTAAGGTGTAAATTATCGATAGTCCATATCTCGGAAACTATAAGAGATAATGCAATTTGGCAACCGGCAATGTAATTAGCATGCCGAATATTACTTGGATTGTGAATTGGAACGAAATAGCCAATAGATAAGACCATTTTACAATTTGGGCCCAAGTTAGAAGCAGAGCCTAAGGTGTAAATTATCGATAGTCCATATCTCGGAAACTATAAGAGATAATGCAATTTGGCAACCGGCAATGTAATTAGCATGCCGAATATTACTTGGATTGTGAATTGGAACGAAATCGCCAATAGGTAAGACCATTTTATAATTTGGGCCCAAGTTAGAAGCAGAGCCTAAGGTGTAAATTATCGATAGTCCATATCTCGGAAACTATAAGAGATAATTCAATTTGGCAACCGGCAATGTAATTAGCATGCCGAATATTACTTGGAATGTGAATTGGAACGAAATCGCCAATAGATAAGACCATTTTACAATTTGGGCCCAAGTTAGAAGCAGAGCCTAAGGTGTAAATTATCGATAGCCCATATCTCGGAAACTATAAGAGATAATGCAATTTGGCAACCGGCAATGTAATTACCATGCCGAATATTACTTGGAATGTGAATTGGAACGAAATCGCCAATAGATAAGACCATTTTACAATTTGGGCCCAAGTTAGAAGCAGAGCCTATGGTGTAAATTATCGATAGTCCATATCTCGGAAACTATAAGAGATAATGCAATTTGGCAACCGGCAATATAATTAGCATGCCGAATATTACTTGGAATGTGAATTGGAACGAAATCTCCAATAGATAAGACCATTTTACAATTTGGGCCCAAGTTAGAAGCAGAGCCTATGGTGTAAATTATCGATAGTCCATATCTCGGAAACTATAAGAGATAATGCAATTTGGCAACCGGCAATGTAATTAGCATGCCGAATATTACTTGGAATGTGAATTGGAACGAAATCGCCAATAGATAAGACCATTTTACAATTTGGGCCCAAGTTAGAAGCAGAGCCTAAGGTGTAAATTATCGATAGTCCTTATCACGGAAACTATAAGAGTTAATGGAATTTGGCAACCGGCAATGTAATTAGCATGCCGAATATTACTTGGAATGTGAATTGGAACGAAATCGCCAATAGATAAGACCATTTTACAATTTGGGCCCAAGTTAGAAGCAGAGCCTAAGGTGTAAATTATCGATAGTCCATATCTCGGAAACTATAAGAGATAATGCAATTTGGCAACCGGCAATGTAATTAGCATGCCGAATATTACTTGGAATGTGAATTGGAACGAAATTGCCAATAGATAAGACCATTTTACAATTTGGGCCCAAGTTAGAAGCAGAGCCTAAGGTGTAAATTATCGATAGTCCATATCTCTGAAACTATAAGAGATAATGCATTTTCGCAACCGGCAATGTAATTAGCATGCCGAATATTACTTGGAATGTGAATTGGGACGAAATCGCCAATAGATAAGGCCATTTTACAATTTGGGCCCAAGTTAGAAGCAGAGCCTAAGGTGTAAATTATCGATAGTCCATATCTCGGAAACTATAAGAGATAATGCAATTTGGCAACCGGCAATGTAATTAGCATGCCGAATATTACTTGGAATGTGAATTGGAACGAAATCGCCAATAGATAAGACCATTTTACAATTTGGGCCCAAGTTAGAAGCAGAGCCTAAGGTGTAAATTATTGATAATCCATATCTCGGAAACTATAAGAGTTAATGCAATTTGGCAACCGGCAATGTAATTAGCATGCCGAATATTACTTGGAATGTGAATTGGAACGAAATTGCCAATAGATAAGACCATTTTACAATTTGGGCCCAAGTTAGAAGCAGAGCCTAAGGTGTAAATTATCGATAGTCCATATCTCTGAAACTATAAGAGATAATGCAATTTGGCAACCGGCAATGTAATTAGCATGCCGAATATTACTTGGAATGTGAATTGGAACGAAATTGCCAATAGATAAGACCATTTTACAATTTGGGCCCAAGTTAGAAGCAGAGCCTAAGGTGTAAATTATCGATAGTCCATATCTCTGAAACTATAAGAGATAATGCAATTTCGCAACCGGCAATGTAATTAGCATGCCGAATATTACTTGGAATGTGAATTGGGACGAAATCGCCAATAGATAAGGCCATTTTACAATTTGGGCCCAAGTTAGAAGCAGAGCCTAAGGTGTAAATTATCGATAGTCCATATCTCGGAAACTATAAGAGATAATGCAATTTGGCAACCGGCAATGTAATTAGCATGCCGAATATTACTTGGAATGTGAATTGGAACGAAATCGCCAATAGATAAGACCATTTTACAATTTGGGCCCAAGTTAGAAGCAGAGCCTAAGGTGTAAATTATCGATAGTCTATATCTCGGAAACTATAAGAGATAATGCAATTTGGCAACCGGCAATGTAATTAGCATGCCGAATATTACTTGGAATGTGAATTGGAACGAAATCGCCAATAGATAAGACCATTTTACAATTTGGGCCCAAGTTAGAAGCAGAGCCTAAGGTGTAAATTATCGATAGTCCATATCTCGGAAACTATAAGAGATAATGCAATTTCGCAACCGGCAATGTAATTAGCATGCCGAATATTACTTGGAGTGTGAATTGGAACGAAATCGCCAATAGATAAGACCATTTTACAATTTGGGCCCAAGTTAGAAGCAGAGCCTAAGGTGTAAATTATCGATAGTCCATATCTCGGAAACTATAAGAGATAATGCAATTTGGTAACCGGCAATGTAATTAGCATGCCGAATATTACTTGGAATGTGAATTGGAACGAAATCGCCAATAGATAAGACCATTTTACAATTTGGGCCCAAGTTAGAAGCAGAGCCTAAGGTGTAAATTATCGATAGTCCATATCTCGGAAACTATAAGAGATAATGCAATTTGGCAACCGGCAATGTAATTAGCATGCCAAATATTACTTGGAATGTGAATTGGAACGAAATCGCCAATAGATAAGACCATTTTACAATTTGGGCCCAAGTTAGAAGCAGAGCCTAAGGTGTAAATTATCGATAGTCCATATCTCGGAAACTATAAGAGATAATGCAATTTGGCAACCGGCAATGTAATTAGCATGCCGAATATTACTTGGAATGTGAATTGCAACTAAATCGCCAATAGATAAGACCATTTTACAATTTGGGCCCAAGTTAGATGCAGAGCCTAAGGTGTAAATTTTCGATAGTCCATATCTCGGAAACTATAAGAGATAATGCAATTTGGCAACCGGCAATGTAATTAGCATGCCGAATATTACTTGGAATGTGAATTGGAACGAAATCGCCAATAGATAAGACCATTTTAAAATTTGGGCCCAAGTTAGAAGCAGAGCCTAAGGTGTAAATTATCGATAGTCCATATCTCGGAAACTATAGAGATAATGCAATTTGGCAACCGGCAATGTAATTAGCATGCCGAATATTACTTGGAATGTGAATTGCAACTAAATCGCCAATAGATAAGACCATTTTACAATTTGGGCCCAAGTTAGAAGCAGAGCCTAAGGTGTAAATTATCGATAGTCCATATCTCGGAAACTATAAGAGATAATGCAATTTGGCAACCGGCAATGTAATTAGCATGCCGAATATTACTTGGAATGTGAATTGGAACGAAATCGCCAATAGATAAGACCATTTTACAATTTGGGCCCAAGTTAGAAGCAGAGCCTAAGGTGTAAATTATCGATAGTCCATATCTCGGAAACTATAAGAGATAATGCAATTTCGCAACCGGCAATGTAATTAGCATGCCGAACATCACTTGGAATGTGAATTGGGACGAAATCGCCAATAGATAAGACCATTTTACAATTTGGGCCCAAGTTAGAAGCAGAGCCTAAGGTGTAAATTATCGATAGTCCATATCTCGGAAACTATAAGAGATAATGCAATTTGGCAACCGGCAATGTAATTAGCATGCCCAATATTACATGGAGTGTGAAATGGAACGAAATCGCCAATAGGTAAGACCATTTTACAATTTGGGCCCAAGTTAGAAGCAGAGCCTAAGGTGTAAATTATCGATAGTCCATATCTCGGAAACTATAAGAGATAATTCAATTTGGCAACCGGCAATGTAATTAGCATGCCGAATATTACTTGGAATGTGAATTGGAACAAAATCGCCAATAGAGAATACCATTTTACAATTTGGGCCCAAGTTAGAAGCAGAGCCTAAGGTGTAAATTATCGATAGTCCATATCTCGGAAAGTATAAGAGATAATGCAATTTGGCAACCGGCAATGTAATTAGCATGCCGAATATTACTTGGAATGTGAATTGGAACGAAATCGCCAATAGATAAGACCATTTTACAATTTGGGCCCAAGTTAGAAGCAGAGCCTATGGTGTAAATTATCGATAGTCCATATCTCGGAAACTATAAGAGATAATGCAATTTGGCAACCGGCAATGTAATTAGCATGCCGAATATTACTTGGAATGTGAATAGGAACGAAATCGCCAATAGATAAGACCATTTTACAAGTTGGGCCCAAGTTAGAAGCAGAGCCTAAGGTGTAAATTATCGATAGTCCATATCTCGGAAACTATAAGGGTTAATGCAATTTGGCAACCGGCAATGTAATTAGCATGACGAATATTACTTGGAATGTGAATTGGAACGAAATCGCCAATAGATAAGACCATTTTACAATTTGGGCCCAAGTTAGAAGCAGAGCCTAAGGTGTAAATTATCGATAGTCCATATCTCGGAAACTATAAGAGATAATGCAATTTGGCAACCGGCAATGTAATTAGCATGCCGAATATTACTTGGAATGTGAATTGGAACGAAATTGCCAATAGATAAGACCATTTTACAATTTGGGCCCAAGTTAGAAGCAGAGCCTAAGGTGTAAATTATCGATAGTCCATATCTCTGAAACTATAAGAGATAATGCAATTTCGCAACCGGCAATGTAATTAGCATGCCGAATATTACTTGGAATGTGAATTGGGACGAAATCGCCAATAGATAAGGCCATTTTACAATATGGGCCCAAGTTAGAAGCAGAGCCTAAGGTGTAAATTATCGATAGTCCATATCTCGGAAACTATAAGAGATAATGCAATTTGGCAACCAGCAATGTAATTAGCATGCGGAATATTACTTGGAATGTGAATTGGAACGAAATCGCCAATAGATAAGACCATTTTACAATTTGGGCCCAAGTTAGAAGCAGAGCCTAAGGTGTAAATTATTGATAGTCCATATCTCGGAAACTATAAGAGATAATGCAATTTGGCAACCGGCAATGTAATTAGCATGCCGAATATTACTTGGAATGTGAATTGGAACGAAATCGCCAATAGATAAGACCATTTTACAATTTGGGCCCAAGTTAGAAGCAGAGCCTAAGGTGTAAATTATCGATAGTCCATATCTCGGAAACTATAAGAGATAATGCAATTTGGCAACCGGCAATATAATTAGCATGCCGAATATTACTTGGAATGTGAATTGGAACGAAATCGCCAATAGATAAGACCATTTTACAATTTGGGCCCAAGTTAGAAGCAGAGCCTAAGGTGTAAATTATCGATAGTCCATATCTCGGAAACTATAAGAGATAATGCAATTTGGCAACCGGCAATGTAATTAGCATGCCGAATATTACTTGGAATGTGAATTGGAACGAAATCGCCAATAGATAAGACCATTTTACAATTTGGGAGCAAGTTAGAAGCAGAGCCTAAGGTGTAAATTATCGATAGTCCATATCTCGGAAACTATAAGAGATAATGCAATTTGGCAACCGGCAATATAATTAGCATGCCGAATATTACTTGGAATGTGAATTGGAACGAAATCTCCAATAGATAAGACCATTTTACAATTTGGGCCCAAGTTAGAAGCAGAGCCTATGGTGTAAATTATCGATAGTCCATATCTCGGAAACTATAAGAGATAATGCAATTTGGCAACCGGCAATGTAATTAGCATGCCGAATATTACTTGGAATGTGAATTGGAACGAAATCGCCAATAGATAAGACCATTTTACAATTTGGGCCCAAGTTAGAAGCAGAGCCTAAGGTGTAAATTATCGATAGTCCTTATCACGGAAACTATAAGAGTTAATGGAATTTGGCAACCGGCAATGTAATTAGCATGCCGAATATTACTTGGAATGTGAATTGGAACGAAATCGCCAATAGATAAGACCATTTTACAATTTGGGCCCAAGTTAGAAGCAGAGCCTAAGGTGTAAATTATCGATAGTCCATATCTCGGAAACTATAAGAGATAATGCAATTTGGCAACCGGCAATGTAATTAGCATGCCGAATATTACTTGGAATGTGAATTGGAACGAAATTGCCAATAGATAAGACCATTTTACAATTTGGGCCCAAGTTAGAAGCAGAGCCTAAGGTGTAAATTATCGATAGTCCATATCTCTGAAACTATAAGAGATAATGCATTTTCGCAACCGGCAATGTAATTAGCATGCCGAATATTACTTGGAATGTGAATTGGGACGAAATCGCCAATAGATAAGGCCATTTTACAATTTGGGCCCAAGTTAGAAGCAGAGCCTAAGGTGTAAATTATCGATAGTCCATATCTCGGAAACTATAAGAGATAATGCAATTTGGCAACCGGCAATGTAATTAGCATGCCGAATATTACTTGGAATGTGAATTGGAACGAAATCGCCAATAGATAAGACCATTTTACAATTTGGGCCCAAGTTAGAAGCAGAGCCTAAGGTGTAAATTATTGATAATCCATATCTCGGAAACTATAAGAGTTAATGCAATTTGGCAACCGGCAATGTAATTAGCATGCCGAATATTACTTGGAATGTGAATTGGAACGAAATCGCCAATAGATAAGACCATTTTACAATTTGGGCCCAAGTTAGAAGCAGAGCCTAAGGTGTAAATTATCGATAGTCCATATCTCGGAAACTATAAGAGATAATGCAATTTGGCAACCGGCAATGTAATTAGCATGCCGAATATTACTTGGAATGTGAATTGGAACGAAATTGCCAATAGATAAGACCATTTTACAATTTGGGCCCAAGTTAGAAGCAGAGCCTAAGGTGTAAATTATCGATAGTCCATATCTCTGAAACTATAAGAGATAATGCAATTTCGCAACCGGCAATGTAATTAGCATGCCGAATATTACTTGGAATGTGAATTGGGACGAAATCGCCAATAGATAAGGCCATTTTACAATTTGGGCCCAAGTTAGAAGCAGAGCCTAAGGTGTAAATTATCGATAGTCCATATCTCGGAAACTATAAGAGATAATGCAATTTGGCAACCGGCAATGTAATTAGCATGCCGAATATTACTTGGAATGTGAATTGGAACGAAATCGCCAATAGATAAGACCATTTTACAATTTGGGCCCAAGTTAGAAGCAGAGCCTAAGGTGTAAATTATCGATAGTCTATATCTCGGAAACTATAAGAGATAATGCAATTTGGCAACCGGCAATGTAATTAGCATGCCGAATATTACTTGGAATGTGAATTGGAACGAAATCGCCAATAGATAAGACCATTTTACAATTTGGGCCCAAGTTAGAAGCAGAGCCTAAGGTGTAAATTATCGATAGTCCATATCTCGGAAACTATAAGAGATAATGCAATTTCGCAACCGGCAATGTAATTAGCATGCCGAATATTACTTGGAGTGTGAATTGGAACGAAATCGCCAATAGATAAGACCATTTTACAATTTGGGCCCAAGTTAGAAGCAGAGCCTAAGGTGTAAATTATCGATAGTCCATATCTCGGAAACTATAAGAGATAATGCAATTTGGTAACCGGCAATGTAATTAGCATGCCGAATATTACTTGGAATGTGAATTGGAACGAAATCGCCAATAGATAAGACCATTTTACAATTTGGGCCCAAGTTAGAAGCAGAGCCTAAGGTGTAAATTATCGATAGTCCATATCTCGGAAACTATAAGAGATAATGCAATTTGGCAACCGGCAATGTAATTAGCATGCCAAATATTACTTGGAATGTGAATTGGAACGAAATCGCCAATAGATAAGACCATTTTACAATTTGGGCCCAAGTTAGAAGCAGAGCCTAAGGTGTAAATTATCGATAGTCCATATCTCGGAAACTATAAGAGATAATGCAATTTGGCAACCGGCAATGTAATTAGCATGCCGAATATTACTTGGAATGTGAATTGCAACTAAATCGCCAATAGATAAGACCATTTTACAATTTGGGCCCAAGTTAGATGCAGAGCCTAAGGTGTAAATTTTCGATAGTCCATATCTCGGAAACTATAAGAGATAATGCAATTTGGCAACCGGCAATGTAATTAGCATGCCGAATATTACTTGGAATGTGAATTGGAACGAAATCGCCAATAGATAAGACCATTTTAAAATTTGGGCCCAAGTTAGAAGCAGAGCCTAAGGTGTAAATTATCGATAGTCCATATCTCGGAAATTATAGAGATAATGCAATTTGGCAACCGGCAATGTAATTAGCATGCCGAATATTACTTGGAATGTGAATTGCAACTAAATCGCCAATAGATAAGACCATTTTACAATTTGGGCCCAAGTTAGAAGCAGAGCCTAAGGTGTAAATTATCGATAGTCCATATCTCGGAAACTATAAGAGATAATGCAATTTGGCAACCGGCAATGTAATTAGCATGCCGAATATTACTTGGAATGTGAATTGGAACGAAATCGCCAATAGATAAGACCATTTTACAATTTGGGCCCAAGTTAGAAGCAGAGCCTAAGGTGTAAATTATCGATAGTCCATATCTCGGAAACTATAAGAGATAATGCAATTTGGCAACCGGCAATGTAATTAGCATGCCCAATATTACATGGAATGTGAATTGGAACGAAATCGCCAATAGGTAAGACCATTTTACAATTTGGGCCCAAGTTAGAAGCAGAGCCTAAGGTGTAAATTATCGATAGTCTATATCTCGGAAACTATAAGAGATAATGCAATTTGGCAACCGGCAATGTAATTAGCATGCCGAATATTACTTGGAATGTGAATTGGAACGAAATCGCCAATAGATAAGACCATTTTACAATTTGGGCCCAAGTTAGAAGCAGAGCCTAAGGTGTAAATTATCGATAGTCCATATCTCGGAAACTATAAGAGATAATGCAATTTCGCAACCGGCAATGTAATTAGCATGCCGAATATTACTTGGAGTGTGAATTGGAACGAAATCGCCAATAGATAAGACCATTTTACAATTTGGGCCCAAGTTAGAAGCAGAGCCTAAGGTGTAAATTATCGATAGTCCATATCTCGGAAACTATAAGAGATAATGCAATTTGGTAACCGGCAATGTAATTAGCATGCCGAATATTACTTGGAATGTGAATTGGAACGAAATCGCCAATAGATAAGACCATTTTACAATTTGGGCCCAAGTTAGAAGCAGAGCCTAAGGTGTAAATTATCGATAGTCCATATCTCGGAAACTATAAGAGATAATGCAATTTGGCAACCGGCAATGTAATTAGCATGCCAAATATTACTTGGAATGTGAATTGGAACGAAATCGCCAATAGATAAGACCATTTTACAATTTGGGCCCAAGTTAGAAGCAGAGCCTAAGGTGTAAATTATCGATAGTCCATATCTCGGAAACTATAAGAGATAATGCAATTTGGCAACCGGCAATGTAATTAGCATGCCGAATATTACTTGGAATGTGAATTGCAACTAAATCGCCAATAGATAAGACCATTTTACAATTTGGGCCCAAGTTAGATGCAGAGCCTAAGGTGTAAATTTTCGATAGTCCATATCTCGGAAACTATAAGAGATAATGCAATTTGGCAACCGGCAATGTAATTAGCATGCCGAATATTACTTGGAATGTGAATTGGAACGAAATCGCCAATAGATAAGACCATTTTAAAATTTGGGCCCAAGTTAGAAGCAGAGCCTAAGGTGTAAATTATCGATAGTCCATATCTCGGAAATTATAGAGATAATGCAATTTGGCAACCGGCAATGTAATTAGCATGCCGAATATTACTTGGAATGTGAATTGCAACTAAATCGCCAATAGATAAGACCATTTTACAATTTGGGCCCAAGTTAGAAGCAGAGCCTAAGGTGTAAATTATCGATAGTCCATATCTCGGAAACTATAAGAGATAATGCAATTTGGCAACCGGCAATGTAATTAGCATGCCGAATATTACTTGGAATGTGAATTGGAACGAAATCGCCAATAGATAAGACCATTTTACAATTTGGGCCCAAGTTAGAAGCAGAGCCTAAGGTGTAAATTATCGATAGTCCATATCTCGGAAACTATAAGAGATAATGCAATTTGGCAACCGGCAATGTAATTAGCATGCCCAATATTACATGGAATGTGAATTGGAACGAAATCGCCAATAGGTAAGACCATTTTACAATTTGGGCCCAAGTTAGAAGCAGAGCCTAAGGTGTAAATTATCGATAGTCCATATCTCGGAAACTATAAGAGATAATTCAATTTGGCAACCGGCAATGTAATTAGCATGCCGAATATTACTTGGAATGTGAATTGGAACGAAATCGCCAATAGAGAATACCATTTTACAATTTGGGCCCAAGTTAGAAGCAGAGCCTAAGGTGTAAATTATCGATAGTCCATATCTCGGAAAGTATAAGAGATAATGCAATTTGGCAACCGGCAATGTAATTAGCATGCCGAATATTACTTGGAATGTGAATTGGAACGAAATCGCCAATAGATAAGACCATTTTACAATTTGGGCCCAAGTTAGAAGCAGAGCCTATGGTGTAAATTATCGATAGTCCATATCTCGGAAACTATAAGAGATAATGCAATTTGGCAACCGGCAATGTAATTAGCATGCCGAATATTACTTGGAATGTGAATAGGAACGAAATCGCCAATAGATAAGACCATTTTACAAGTTGGGCCCAAGTTAGAAGCAGAGCCTAAGGTGTAAATTATCGATAGTCCATATCTCGGAAACTATAAGGGTTAATGCAATTTGGCAACCGGCAATGTAATTAGCATGACGAATATTACTTGGAATGTGAATTGGAACGAAATCGCCAATAGATAAGACCATTTTACAATTTGGGCCCAAGTTAGAAGCAGAGCCTAAGGTGTAAATTATCGATAGTCCATATCTCGGAAACTATAAGAGATAATGCAATTTGGCAACCGGCAATGTAATTAGCATGCCGAATATTACTTGGAATGTGAATTGGAACGAAATTGCCAATAGATAAGACCATTTTACAATTTGGGCCCAAGTTAGAAGCAGAGCCTAAGGTGTAAATTATCGATAGTCCATATCTCTGAAACTATAAGAGATAATGCAATTTCGCAACCGGCAATGTAATTAGCATGCCGAATATTACTTGGAATGTGAATTGGGACGAAATCGCCAATAGATAAGGCCATTTTACAATATGGGCCCAAGTTAGAAGCAGAGCCTAAGGTGTAAATTATCGATAGTCCATATCTCGGAAACTATAAGAGATAATGCAATTTGGCAACCAGCAATGTAATTAGCATGCGGAATATTACTTGGAATGTGAATTGGAACGAAATCGCCAATAGATAAGACCATTTTACAATTTGGGCCCAAGTTAGAAGCAGAGCCTAAGGTGTAAATTATTGATAGTCCATATCTCGGAAACTATAAGAGATAATGCAATTTGGCAACCGGCAATGTAATTAGCATGCCGAGTATTACTTGGAATGTGAATTGGAACGAAATCGCCAATAGATAAGACCATTTTACAATTTGGGCCCAAGTTAGAAGCAGAGCCTAAGGTGTAAATTATCGATAGTCCATATCTCGGAAACTATAAGAGATAATGCAATTTGGCAACCGGCAATGTAATTAGCATGCCGAATATTACTTGGAATGTGAATTGGAACGAAATCGCCAATAGATAAGACCATTTTACAAGTTGGGCCCAAGTTAGAAGCAGAGCCTAAGGTGTAAATTATCGATAGTCCATATCTCGGAAACTATAAGGGTTAATGCAATTTGGCAACCGGCAATGTAATTAGCATGACGAATATTACTTGGAATGTGAATTGGAACGAAATCGCCAATAGATAAGACCATTTTACAATTTGGGCCCAAGTTAGAAGCAGAGCCTAAGGTGTAAATTATCGATAGTCCATATCTCGGAAACTATAAGAGATAATGCAATTTGGCAACCGGCAATGTAATTAGCATGCCGAATATTACTTGGAATGTGAATTGGAACGAAATTGCCAATAGATAAGACCATTTTACAATTTGGGCCCAAGTTAGAAGCAGAGCCTAAGGTGTAAATTATCGATAGTCCATATCTCGGAAACTATAAGAGATAATGCAATTTGGCAACCGGCAATGTAATTAGCATGCCGAATATTACTTGGAGTGTGAATTGGAACGAAATCGCCAATAGATAAGACCATTTTACAATTTGGGCCCAAGTTAGAAGCAGAGCCTAAGGTGTAAATTATCGATAGTCCATATCTCGGAAACTATAAGAGATAATGCAATTTGGCAACCGGCAATGTAATTAGCATGCCGAATATTACTTGGAATGTGAATTGGAACGAAATAGCCAATAGATAAGACCATTTTACAATTTGGGCCCAAGTTAGAAGCAGAGCCTAAGGTGTAAATTATCGATAGTCCATATCTCGGAAACTATAAGAGATAATGCAATTTGGCAACCGGCAATGTAATTAGCATGCCGAATATTACTTGGATTGTGAATTGGAACGAAATCGCCAATAGGTAAGACCATTTTACAATTTGGGCCCAAGTTAGAAGCAGAGCCTAAGGTGTAAATTATCGATAGTCCATATCTCGGAAACTATAAGAGATAATTCAATTTGGCAACCGGCAATGTAATTAGCATGCCGAATATTACTTGGAATGTGAATTGGAACGAAATCGCCAATAGATAAGACCATTTTACAATTTGGGCCCAAGTTAGAAGCAGAGCCTAAGGTGTAAATTATCGATAGCCCATATCTCGGAAACTATAAGAGATAATGCAATTTGGCAACCGGCAATGTAATTACCATGCCGAATATTACTTGGAATGTGAATTGGAACGAAATCGCCAATAGATAAGACCATTTTACAATTTGGGCCCAAGTTAGAAGCAGAGCCTATGGTGTAAATTATCGATAGTCCATATCTCGGAAACTATAAGAGATAATGCAATTTGGCAACCGGCAATATAATTAGCATGCCGAATATTACTTGGAATGTGAATTGGAACGAAATCTCCAATAGATAAGACCATTTTACAATTTGGGCCCAAGTTAGAAGCAGAGCCTATGGTGTAAATTATCGATAGTCCATATCTCGGAAACTATAAGAGATAATGCAATTTGGCAACCGGCAATGTAATTAGCATGCCGAATATTACTTGGAATGTGAATTGGAACGAAATCGCCAATAGATAAGACCATTTTACAATTTGGGCCCAAGTTAGAAGCAGAGCCTAAGGTGTAAATTATCGATAGTCCATATCTCGGAAACTATAAGAGATAATGCAATTTGGCAACCGGCAATGTAATTAGCATGCCGAATATTACTTGGAATGTGAATTGGAACGAAATTGCCAATAGATAAGACCATTTTACAATTTGGGCCCAAGTTAGAAGCAGAGCCTAAGGTGTAAATTATCGATAGTCCATATCTCTGAAACTATAAGAGATAATGCATTTTCGCAACCGGCAATGTAATTAGCATGCCGAATATTACTTGGAATGTGAATTGGGACGAAATCGCCAATAGATAAGGCCATTTTACAATTTGGGCCCAAGTTAGAAGCAGAGCCTAAGGTGTAAATTATCGATAGTCCATATCTCGGAAACTATAAGAGATAATGCAATTTGGCAACCGGCAATGTAATTAGCATGCCGAATATTACTTGGAATGTGAATTGGAACGAAATCGCCAATAGATAAGACCATTTTACAATTTGGGCCCAAGTTAGAAGCAGAGCCTAAGGTGTAAATTATTGATAATCCATATCTCGGAAACTATAAGAGTTAATGCAATTTGGCAACCGGCAATGTAATTAGCATGCCGAATATTACTTGGAATGTGAATTGGAACGAAATCGCCAATAGATAAGACCATTTTACAATTTGGGCCCAAGTTAGAAGCAGAGCCTAAGGTGTAAATTATCGATAGTCCATATCTCGGAAACTATAAGAGATAATGCAATTTGGCAACCGGCAGTGTAATTAGCATGCCGAATATTACTTGGAATGTGAATTGGAACGAAATTGCCAATAGATAAGACCATTTTACAATTTGGGCCCAAGTTAGAAGCAGAGCCTAAGGTGTAAATTATCGATAGTCCATATCTCTGAAACTATAAGAGATAATGCAATTTCGCAACCGGCAATGTAATTAGCATGCCGAATATTACTTGGAATGTGAATTGGGACGAAATCGCCAATAGATAAGGCCATTTTACAATTTGGGCCCAAGTTAGAAGCAGAGCCTAAGGTGTAAATTATCGATAGTCCATATCTCGGAAACTATAAGAGATAATGCAATTTGGCAACCGGCAATGTAATTAGCATGCCGAATATTACTTGGAATGTGAATTGGAACGAAATCGCCAATAGATAAGACCATTTTACAATTTGGGCCCAAGTTAGAAGCAGAGCCTAAGGTGTAAATTATCGATAGTCTATATCTCGGAAACTATAAGAGATAATGCAATTTGGCAACCGGCAATGTAATTAGCATGACGAATATTACTTGGAATGTGAATTGGAACGAAATCGCCAATAGATAAGACCATTTTACAATTTGGGCCCAAGTTAGAAGCAGAGCCTAAGGTGTAAATTATCGATAGTCCATATCTCGGAAACTATAAGAGATAATGCATTTTCGCAACCGGCAATGTAATTAGCATGCCGAATATTACTTGGAATGTGAATTGGGACGAAATCGCCAATAGATAAGGCCATTTTACAATTTGGGCCCAAGTTAGAAGCAGAGCCTAAGGTGTAAATTATCGATAGTCTATATCTCGGAAACTATAAGAGATAATGCAATTTGGCAACCGGCAATGTAATTAGCATGACGAATATTACTTGGAATGTGAATTGGAACGAAATCGCCAATAGATAAGACCATTTTACAATTTGGGCCCAAGTTAGAAGCAGAGCCTAAGGTGTAAATTATCGATAGTCCATATCTCGGAAACTATAAGGGTTAATGCAATTTGGCAACCGGCAATGTAATTAGCATGACGAATATTACTTGGAATGTGAATTGGAACGAAATCGCCAATAGATAAGACCATTTTACAATTTGGGCCCAAGTTAGAAGCAGAGCCTAAGGTGTAAATTATCGATAGTCCATATCTCGGAAACTATAAGAGATAATGCAATTTGGCAACCGGCAATGTAATTAGCATGCCGAATATTACTTGGAATGTGAATTGGAACGAAATTGCCAATAGATAAGACCATTTTACAATTTGGGCCCAAGTTAGAAGCAGAGCCTAAGGTGTAAATTATCGATAGTCCATATCTCTGAAACTATAAGAGATAATGCAATTTCGCAACCGGCAATGTAATTAGCATGCCGAATATTACTTGGAATGTGAATTGGGACGAAATCGCCAATAGATAAGGCCATTTTACAATATGGGCCCAAGTTAGAAGCAGAGCCTAAGGTGTAAATTATCGATAGTCCATATCTCGGAAACTATAAGAGATAATGCAATTTGGCAACCAGCAATGTAATTAGCATGCGGAATATTACTTGGAATGTGAATTGGAACGAAATCGCCAATAGATAAGACCATTTTACAATTTGGGCCCAAGTTAGAAGCAGAGCCTAAGGTGTAAATTATTGATAGTCCATATCTCGGAAACTATAAGAGATAATGCAATTTGGCAACCGGCAATGTAATTAGCATGCCGAATATTACTTGGAATGTGAATTGGAACGAAATCGCCAATAGATAAGACCATTTTACAATTTGGGCCCAAGTTAGAAGCAGAGCCTAAGGTGTAAATTATCGATAGTCCATATCTCGGAAACTATAAGAGATAATGCAATTTGGCAACCGGCAATGTAATTAGCATGCCGAATATTACTTGGAATGTGAATTGGAACGAAATCGCCAATAGATAAGACCATTTTACAAGTTGGGCCCAAGTTAGAAGCAGAGCCTAAGGTGTAAATTATCGATAGTCAATATCTCGGAAACTATAAGGGTTAATGCAATTTGGCAACCGGCAATGTAATTAGCATGACGAATATTACTTGGAATGTGAATTGGAACGAAATCGCCAATAGATAAGACCATTTTACAATTTGGGCCCAAGTTAGAAGCAGAGCCTAAGGTGTAAATTATCGATAGTCCATATCTCGGAAACTATAAGAGATAATGCAATTTGGCAACCGGCAATGTAATTAGCATGCCGAATATTACTTGGAATGTGAATTGGAACGAAATTGCCAATAGATAAGACCATTTTACAATTTGGGCCCAAGTTAGAAGCAGAGCCTAAGGTGTAAATTATCGATAGTCCATATCTCGGAAACTATAAGAGATAATGCAATTTGGCAACCGGCAATGTAATTAGCATTCCGAATATTACTTGGAGTGTGAATTGGAACGAAATCGCCAATAGATAAGACCATTTTACAATTTGGGCCCAAGTTAGAAGCAGAGCCTAAGGTGTAAATTATCGATAGTCCATATCTCGGAAACTATAAGAGATAATGCAATTTGGCAACCGGCAATGTAATTAGCATGCCGAATATTACTTGGAATGTGAATTGGAACGAAATAGCCAATAGATAAGACCATTTTACAATTTGGGCCCAAGTTAGAAGCAGAGCCTAAGGTGTAAATTATCGATAGTCCATATCTCGGAAACTATAAGAGATAATGCAATTTGGCAACCGGCAATGTAATTAGCATGCCGAATATTACTTGGATTGTGAATTGGAACGAAATCGCCAATAGGTAAGACCATTTTATAATTTGGGCCCAAGTTAGAAGCAGAGCCTAAGGTGTAAATTATCGATAGTCCATATCTCGGAAACTATAAGAGATAATTCAATTTGGCAACCGGCAATGTAATTAGCATGCCGAATATTACTTGGAATGTGAATTGGAACGAAATCGCCAATAGATAAGACCATTTTACAATTTGGGCCCAAGTTAGAAGCAGAGCCTAAGGTGTAAATTATCGATAGCCCATATCTCGGAAACTATAAGAGATAATGCAATTTGGCAACCGGCAATGTAATTACCATGCCGAATATTACTTGGAATGTGAATTGGAACGAAATCGCCAATAGATAAGACCATTTTACAATTTGGGCCCAAGTTAGAAGCAGAGCCTATGGTGTAAATTATCGATAGTCCATATCTCGGAAACTATAAGAGATAATGCAATTTGGCAACCGGCAATATAATTAGCATGCCGAATATTACTTGGAATGTGAATTGGAACGAAATCTCCAATAGATAAGACCATTTTACAATTTGGGCCCAAGTTAGAAGCAGAGCCTATGGTGTAAATTATCGATAGTCCATATCTCGGAAACTATAAGAGATAATGCAATTTGGCAACCGGCAATGTAATTAGCATGCCGAATATTACTTGGAATGTGAATTGGAACGAAATCGCCAATAGATAAGACCATTTTACAATTTGGGCCCAAGTTAGAAGCAGAGCCTAAGGTGTAAATTATCGATAGTCCTTATCACGGAAACTATAAGAGTTAATGGAATTTGGCAACCGGCAATGTAATTAGCATGCCGAATATTACTTGGAATGTGAATTGGAACGAAATCGCCAATAGATAAGACCATTTTACAATTTGGGCCCAAGTTAGAAGCAGAGCCTAAGGTGTAAATTATCGATAGTCCATATCTCGGAAACTATAAGAGATAATGCAATTTGGCAACCGGCAATGTAATTAGCATGCCGAATATTACTTGGAATGTGAATTGGAACGAAATTGCCAATAGATAAGACCATTTTACAATTTGGGCCCAAGTTAGAAGCAGAGCCTAAGGTGTAAATTATCGATAGTCCATATCTCTGAAACTATAAGAGATAATGCATTTTCGCAACCGGCAATGTAATTAGCATGCCGAATATTACTTGGAATGTGAATTGGGACGAAATCGCCAATAGATAAGGCCATTTTACAATTTGGGCCCAAGTTAGAAGCAGAGCCTAAGGTGTAAATTATCGATAGTCCATATCTCGGAAACTATAAGAGATAATGCAATTTGGCAACCGGCAATGTAATTAGCATGCCGAATATTACTTGGAATGTGAATTGGAACGAAATCGCCAATAGATAAGACCATTTTACAATTTGGGCCCAAGTTAGAAGCAGAGCCTAAGGTGTAAATTATTGATAATCCATATCTCGGAAACTATAAGAGTTAATGCAATTTGGCAACCGGCAATGTAATTAGCATGCCGAATATTACTTGGAATGTGAATTGGAACGAAATCGCCAATAGATAAGACCATTTTACAATTTGGGCCCAAGTTAGAAGCAGAGCCTAAGGTGTAAATTATCGATAGTCCATATCTCGGAAACTATAAGAGATAATGCAATTTGGCAACCGGCAATGTAATTAGCATGCCGAATATTACTTGGAATGTGAATTGGAACGAAATTGCCAATAGATAAGACCATTTTACAATTTGGGCCCAAGTTAGAAGCAGAGCCTAAGGTGTAAATTATCGATAGTCCATATCTCTGAAACTATAAGAGATAATGCAATTTCGCAACCGGCAATGTAATTAGCATGCCGAATATTACTTGGAATGTGAATTGGGACGAAATCGCCAATAGATAAGGCCATTTTACAATTTGGGCCCAAGTTAGAAGCAGAGCCTAAGGTGTAAATTATCGATAGTCCATATCTCGGAAACTATAAGAGATAATGCAATTTGGCAACCGGCAATGTAATTAGCATGCCGAATATTACTTGGAATGTGAATTGGAACGAAATCGCCAATAGATAAGACCATTTTACAATTTGGGCCCAAGTTAGAAGCAGAGCCTAAGGTGTAAATTATCGATAGTCTATATCTCGGAAACTATAAGAGATAATGCAATTTGGCAACCGGCAATGTAATTAGCATGCCGAATATTACTTGGAATGTGAATTGGAACGAAATCGCCAATAGATAAGACCATTTTACAATTTGGGCCCAAGTTAGAAGCAGAGCCTAAGGTGTAAATTATCGATAGTCCATATCTCGGAAACTATAAGAGATAATGCAATTTCGCAACCGGCAATGTAATTAGCATGCCGAATATTACTTGGAGTGTGAATTGGAACGAAATCGCCAATAGATAAGACCATTTTACAATTTGGGCCCAAGTTAGAAGCAGAGCCTAAGGTGTAAATTATCGATAGTCCATATCTCGGAAACTATAAGAGATAATGCAATTTGGTAACCGGCAATGTAATTAGCATGCCGAATATTACTTGGAATGTGAATTGGAACGAAATCGCCAATAGATAAGACCATTTTACAATTTGGGCCCAAGTTAGAAGCAGAGCCTAAGGTGTAAATTATCGATAGTCCATATCTCGGAAACTATAAGAGATAATGCAATTTGGCAACCGGCAATGTAATTAGCATGCCAAATATTACTTGGAATGTGAATTGGAACGAAATCGCCAATAGATAAGACCATTTTACAATTTGGGCCCAAGTTAGAAGCAGAGCCTAAGGTGTAAATTATCGATAGTCCATATCTCGGAAACTATAAGAGATAATGCAATTTGGCAACCGGCAATGTAATTAGCATGCCGAATATTACTTGGAATGTGAATTGCAACTAAATCGCCAATAGATAAGACCATTTTACAATTTGGGCCCAAGTTAGAAGCAGAGCCTAAGGTGTAAATTTTCGATAGTCCATATCTCGGAAACTATAAGAGATAATGCAATTTGGCAACCGGCAATGTAATTAGCATGCCGAATATTACTTGGAATGTGAATTGGAACGAAATCGCCAATAGATAAGACCATTTTAAAATTTGGGCCCAAGTTAGAAGCAGAGCCTAAGGTGTAAATTATCGATAGTCCATATCTCGGAAACTATAGAGATAATGCAATTTGGCAACCGGCAATGTAATTAGCATGCCGAATATTACTTGGAATGTGAATTGCAACTAAATCGCCAATAGATAAGACCATTTTACAATTTGGGCCCAAGTTAGAAGCAGAGCCTAAGGTGTAAATTATCGATAGTCCATATCTCGGAAACTATAAGAGATAATGCAATTTGGCAACCGGCAATGTAATTAGCATGCCGAATATTACTTGGAATGTGAATTGGAACGAAATCGCCAATAGATAAGACCATTTTACAATTTGGGCCCAAGTTAGAAGCAGAGCCTAAGGTGTAAATTATCGATAGTCCATATCTCGGAAACTATAAGAGATAATGCAATTTCGCAACCGGCAATGTAATTAGCATGCCGAACATCACTTGGAATGTGAATTGGGACGAAATCGCCAATAGATAAGACCATTTTACAATTTGGGCCCAAGATAGAAGCAGAGCCTAAGGTGTAAATTATCGATAGTCCATATCTCGGAAACTATAAGAGATAATGCAATTTGGCAACCGGCAATGTAATTAGCATGCCCAATATTACATGGAATGTGAAATGGAACGAAATCGCCAATAGGTAAGACCATTTTACAATTTGGGCCCAAGTTAGAAGCAGAGCCTAAGGTGTAAATTATCGATAGTCCATATCTCGGAAACTATAAGAGATAATTCAATTTGGCAACCGGCAATGTAATTAGCATGCCGAATATTACTTGGAATGTGAATTGGAACGAAATCGCCAATAGAGAATACCATTTTACAATTTGGGCCCAAGTTAGAAGCAGAGCCTAAGGTGTAAATTATCGATAGTCCATATCTCGGAAAGTATAAGAGATAATGCAATTTGGCAACCGGCAATGTAATTAGCATGCCGAATATTACTTGGAATGTGAATTGGAACGAAATCGCCAATAGATAAGACCATTTTACAATTTGGGCCCAAGTTAGAAGCAGAGCCTATGGTGTAAATTATCGATAGTCCATATCTCGGAAACTATAAGAGATAATGCAATTTGGCAACCGGCAATGTAATTAGCATGCCGAATATTACTTGGAATGTGAATAGGAACGAAATCGCCAATAGATAAGACCATTTTACAAGTTGGGCCCAAGTTAGAAGCAGAGCCTAAGGTGTAAATTATCGATAGTCCATATCTCGGAAACTATAAGGGTTAATGCAATTTGGCAACCGGCAATGTAATTAGCATGACGAATATTACTTGGAATGTGAATTGGAACGAAATCGCCAATAGATAAGACCATTTTACAATTTGGGCCCAAGTTAGAAGCAGAGCCTAAGGTGTAAATTATCGATAGTCCATATCTCGGAAACTATAAGAGATAATGCAATTTGGCAACCGGCAATGTAATTAGCATGCCGAATATTACTTGGAATGTGAATTGGAACGAAATTGCCAATAGATAAGACCATTTTACAATTTGGGCCCAAGTTAGAAGCAGAGCCTAAGGTGTAAATTATCGATAGTCCATATCTCTGAAACTATAAGAGATAATGCAATTTCGCAACCGGCAATGTAATTAGCATGCCGAATATTACTTGGAATGTGAATTGGGACGAAATCGCCAATAGATAAGGCCATTTTACAATATGGGCCCAAGTTAGAAGCAGAGCCTAAGGTGTAAATTATCGATAGTCCATATCTCGGAAACTATAAGAGATAATGCAATTTGGCAACCAGCAATGTAATTAGCATGCGGAATATTACTTGGAATGTGAATTGGAACGAAATCGCCAATAGATAAGACCATTTTACAATTTGGGCCCAAGTTAGAAGCAGAGCCTAAGGTGTAAATTATTGATAGTCCATATCTCGGAAACTATAAGAGATAATGCAATTTGGCAACCGGCAATGTAATTAGCATGCCGAATATTACTTGGAATGTGAATTGGAACGAAATCGCCAATAGATAAGACCATTTTACAGTTTGGGCCCAAGTTAGAAGCAGAGCCTAAGGTGTAAATTATCGATAGTCCATATCTCGGAAACTATAAGAGATAATGCAATTTGGCAACCGGCAATATAATTAGCATGCCGAATATTACTTGGAATGTGAATTGGAACGAAATCGCCAATAGATAAGACCATTTTACAATTTGGGCCCAAGTTAGAAGCAGAGCCTAAGGTGTAAATTATCGATAGCCCATATCTCGGAAACTATAAGAGATAATGCAATTTGGCAACCGGCAATGTAATTAGCATGCCGAATATTACTTGGAATGTGAATTGGAACGAAATCGCCAATAGATAAGACCATTTTACAATTTGGGAGCAAGTTAGAAGCAGAGCCTAAGGTGTAAATTATCGATAGTCCATATCTCGGAAACTATAAGAGATAATGCAATTTCGCAACCGGCAATGTAATTAGCATGCCGAATATCACTTGGAATGTGAATTGGGACGAAATCGCCAATAGATAAGACCATTTTACAATTTGGGCCCAAGTTAGAAGCAGAGCCTAAGGTGTAAATTATCGATAGTCCATATCTCGGACACTATAAGAGATAATGCAATTTGGCAACCGGCAATGTAATTAGCATGCCGAATATTACTTGGACTGTGAATTGGAACGAAATCGCCAATAGATAAGACCATTTTACAATTTGGGCCCAAGTTAGAAGCAGAGCCTAAGGTGTAAATTATCGATAGTCCATATCTCGGAAACTATAAGAGATAATGCAATTTGGCAACCGGAAATGTAATTAGCATGCCGAATATTACTTGGAATGTGAATTGGAACGAAATCGCCAATAGGTAAGACCATTTTACAATTTGGGCCCAAGTTAGAAGCAGAGCCTAAGGTGTAAATTATCGATAGTCCATATCTCGGAAACTATAAGAGATAATGCAATTTGGCAACCGGCAATGAAATTAGCATGCCGAATATTACTTGGAATGTGAATTGGAACGAAATCGCCAATAGATAAGACCATTTTACAATTTGGGCCCAAGTTAGAAACAGAGCCTAAGGTGTAAATAATCGATAGTCCATATCTCGGAAACTATAAGAGATAATGCAATTTCGCAACCGGCAATGTAATTAGCATGCCGAATATTACTTGGAGTGTGAATTGGAACGAAATCGCCAATAGATAAGACCATTTTACAATTTGGGCCCAAGTTAGAAGCAGAGCCTAAGGTGTAAATTATCGATAGTCCATATCTCGGAAACTATAAGAGATAATGCAATTTGGCAACCGGCAATGTAATTAGCATGCCGAATATTACTTGGAATGTGAATTGGAACGAAATCGCCAATAGATAAGACCATTTTACAATTTGGGCCCAAGTTAGAAGCAGAGCCTAAGGTGTAAATTATCGATAGTCCATATCTCGGAAACTATAAGAGATAATGCAATTTGGCAACCGGCAATGTAATTAGCATGCCGAATATTACTTGGAATGTGATTTGGAACGAAATCGCCAATAGATAAGACCATTTTACAATTTGGGCCCAAGTTAGAAGCAGAGCCTAAGGTGTAAATTATCGATAGTCCATATCTCGGAAACTATAAGAGATAATGCAATTTGGCAACCGGCAATGTAATTAGCATGCCGAATATTACTTGGAATGTGAATTGGAACGAAATCGCCAATAGATAAGACCATTTTACAATTTGGGCCCAAGTTAGAAGCAGAGCCTAAGGTGTAAATTATCGATAGTCCATATCTCGGAAACTATAAGAGATAATGCAATTTGGCAACCGGCAATGTAATTGGCATGCCGAATATTACTTGGAATGTGAATTGGAACGAAATCGCCAATAGATAAGACCATTTTACAATTTGGGCCCAAGTTAGAAGCAGAGCCTAAGGTGTAAATTATCGATAGTCCATATCTCGGAAACTATAAGAGATAATGCAATTTGGCAACCGGCAATGTAATTAGCATGCCGAATATTACTTGGAATGTGAATTGGAACGAAATCGCCAATAGATAAGACCATTTTACAATTTGGGCCCAAGTTAGAAGCAGAGCCTAAGGTGTAAATTATCGATAGTCCATATTTCGGAAACTATAAGAGATAATGCAATTTGCCAACCGGCAATGTAATTAGCATGCCGAATATTACTTGGAATGTGAATTGGAACGAAATCGCCAATAGATAAGACCATTTTACAATTTGGGCCCAAGTTAGAAGCAGAGCCTAAGGTGTAAATTATCGATAGTCCATATCTCGGAAACTATAAGAGATAATGCAATTTGGCAACCGGCAATGTAATTAGCATGCCGAATATTACTTGGAATGTGAATTGGAACGAAATCGCCAATAGATAAGACCATTTTACAATTTGGGCCCAAGTTAGAAGCAGAGCCTAAGGTGTAAATTATTGATAGTCCATATCTCGGAAACTATAAGAGATAATGCAATTTCGCAACCGGCAATGTAATTAGCATGCCGAATATCACTTGGAATGTGAATTGGGACGAAATCGCCAATAGATAAGACCATTTTACAATTTGGGCCCAAGTTAGAAGCAGAGCCTAAGGTGTAAATTATCGATAGTCCATATCTCGGAAACTATAAGAGATAATGCAATTTGGCAACCGGCAATGTAATTAGCATGCCGAATATTACTTGGAATGTGAATTGGAACGAAATCGCCAATAGATAAGACCATTTTACAATTTGGGCCCAAGTTAGAAGCAGAGCCTAAGGTGTAAATTATCGATAGTCCATATC
This sequence comes from Rhynchophorus ferrugineus, assembly GCF_030347505.1. Classification (NCBI taxonomy): domain Eukaryota; kingdom Metazoa; phylum Arthropoda; class Insecta; order Coleoptera; family Curculionidae; genus Rhynchophorus; species Rhynchophorus ferrugineus. Next base: position 80,561 of record NW_027472834.1, read on the forward strand.
TCGGAAACTATAAGAGATAATGCAATTTGGCAACCGGCAATGTAATTAGCATGCCGAATATTACTTGGAATGTGAATTGGAACGAAATCGCCAATAGATAAGACCATTTTACAATTTGGGCCCAAGTTAGAAGCAGAGCCTAAGGTGTAAATTATCGATAGTCCATATCTCGGAAACTATAAGAGATAATGCAATTTGGCAACCGGCAATGTAATTACCATGCCGAATATTACTTGGAATGTGAATTGGAACGAAATCGCCAATAGATAAGACCATTTTACAATTTGGGCCCAAGTTAGAAGCAGAGCCTAAGGTGTAAATTATCGATAGTCCATATCTCGGAAACTATAAGAGATAATGCAATTTGGCAACCGGCAATGTAATTAGCATGCGGAATATTACTTGGAATGTGAATTGGAACGAAATTGCCAATAGATAAGACCATTTTACAATTTGGGCCCAAGTTAGAAGCAGAGCCTAAGGTGTAAATTATCGATAGTCCATATCTCTGAAACTATAAGAGATAATGCAATTTCGCAACCGGCAATGTAATTATCATGCCGAATATTACTTGGAATGTGAATTGGAACGAAATTGCCAATAGATAAGGCCATTTTACAATTTGGGCCCAAGTTAGAAGCAGAGCCTAAGGTGTAAATTATCGATAGTCCATATCTCTGAAACTATAAGAGATAATGCAATTTCGCAACCGGCAATGTAATTAGCATGCCGAATATTACTTGGAATGTGAATTGGAACGAAATCGCCAATAGATAAGACCATTTTACAATTTGGGCCCAAGTTAGAAGCAGAGCCTAAGGTGTAAATTATCGATAGTCCATATCTCGGAAACTATAAGAGATAATGCAATTTTTCAACCGGCAATGTAATTAGCATGCCGAATATTACTTGGAATGTGAATTGGAACGAAATTGCCAATAGATAAGACCATTTTACAATTTGGGCCCAAGTTAGAAGCAGAGCCTAAGGTGTAAATTATCGATAGTCCATATCTCTGAAACTATAAGAGATAATGCAATTTCGCAACCGGCAATGTAATTAGCATGCCGAATATTACTTGGAATGTGAATTGGAACGAAATCGCCAATAGATAAGACCATTTTACAATTTGGGCCCAAGTTAGAAGCAGAGCCTAAGGTGTAAATTATCGATAGTCCATATCTCGGAAACTATAAGAGATAATGCAATTTGGCAACCGGCAATGTAATTAGCATGCCGAATATTACTTGGAATGTGAATTGGAACGAAATAGCCAATAGATAAGACCATTTTACAATTTGGGCCCAAGTTAGAAGCAGAGCCTAAGGTGTAAATTATCGATAGTCCATATCTCGGAAACTATAAGAGATAATGCAATTTGGCAACCGGCAATGTAATTAGCATGCCGAATATTACTTGGAATGTGAATTGGAACGAAATCGCCAATAGATAAGACCATTTTACAATTTGGGCCCAAGTTAGAAGCAGAGCCTAAGGTGTAAATTATTGATAGTCCATATCTCGGAAACTATAAGAGATAATGCAATTTCGCAACCGGCAATGTAATTAGCATGCCGAATATCACTTGGAATGTGAATTGGGACGAAATCGCCAATAGATAAGACCATTTTACAATTTGGGCCCAAGTTAGAAGCAGAGCCTAAGGTGTAAATTATCGATAGTCCATATCTCGGAAACTATAAGAGATAATGCAATTTGGCAACCGGCAATGTAATTAGCATGCCGAATATTACTTGGAATGTGAATTGGAACGAAATCGCCAATAGATAAGACCATTTTACAATTTGGGCCCAAGTTAGAAGCAGAGCCTAAGGTGTAAATTATCGATAGTCCATATCTCGGAAACTATAAGAGATAATGCAATTTGGCAACCGGCAATGTAATTAGCATGCCGAATATTACTTGGAATGTGAATTGGAACGAAATCGCCAATAGATAAGACCATTTTACAATTTGGGCCCAAGTTAGAAGCAGAGCCTAAGGTGTAAATTATTGATAGTCCATATCTCGAAAACTATAAGAGATAATGCAATTTCGCAACCGGCAATGTAATTAGCATGCCGAATATCACTTGGAATGTGAATTGGGACGAAATCGCCAAAAGATAAGACCATTTTACAATTTGGGCCCAAGTTAGAAGCAGAGCCTAAGGTGTAAATTATCGATAGTCCATATCTAGGAAACTATAAGAGATAAGGCAATTTGGCAACCGGCAATGTAATTAGCATGCCGAATATTACTTGGATTGTGAATTGGAACGAAATCGCCAATAGATAAGACCATTTTACAATTTGGGCCCAAGTTAGAAGCAGAGCCTAAGGTGTAAATTATCGATAGTCCATATCTCGGAAACTATAAGAGATAATGCAATTTGGCAACCGGCAATGTAATTAGCATGCCGAATATTACTTGGAATGTGAATTGGAACGAAATCGCCAATAGATAAGACCATTTTACAATTTGGGCCCAAGTTAGAAGCAGAGCCTAAGGTGTAAATTATCGATAGTCCATATCTCGGACACTATAAGAGATAATGCAATTTCGCAACCGGCAATGTAATTAGCATGCCGAATATTACTTGGAGTGTGAATTGGAACGAAATCGCCAATAGATAAGACCATTTTACAATTTGGGCCCAAGTTAGAAGCAGAGCCTAAGGTGTAAATTATCGATAGTCCATATCTCGGAAACTATAAGAGATAATGCAATTTGGCAACCGGTAATGTAATTAGCATGCCGAATATTACTTGGAATGTGAATTGGAACGAAATCGCCAATAGATAAGACCATTTTACAATTTGGGCCCAAGTTAGAAGCAGAGCCTAAGGTGTAAATTATCGATAGTCCATATCTCGGAAACTATAAGAGATAATGCAATTTGGCAACCGGCAATGTAATTAGCATGCCGAATATTACTTGGAATGTGAATTGGAACGAAATCGCCAATTGATAAGACCATTTTACAATTTGGGCCCAAGTTAGAAGCAGAGCCTAAGGTGTAAATTATCGATAGTCCATATCTCGGAAACTATAAGAGATAATGCAATTTGGCAACAGGCAATGTAATTAGCATGCCGAATATTACTTGGAATGTGAATTGGAACGAAATCGCCAATAGATAAGACCATTTTACAATTTGGGCCCAAGTTAGAAGCAGAGCCTAAGGTGTAAATTATCGATAGTCCATATCTCGGAAACTATAAGAGATAATGCAATTTGGCAACCGGCAATGTAATTAGCATGCCGAATATTACTTGGAATGTGAATTGCAACTAAATCGCCAATAGATAAGACCATTTTACAATTTGGGCCCAAGTTAGAAACAGAGCCTAAGGTGTAAATTATCGATAGTCCATATCTCGGAAACTATAAGAGATAATGCAATTTGGCAACCGGCAATGTAATTAGCATGCCGAATATTACTTGGAATGTGAATTGGAACGAAATCGCCAATAGATAAGACCATTTTACAATTTGGGCCCAAGTTAGAAGCAGAGCCTAAGGTGTAAATTATCGATAGTCCATATCTCGGAAACTATAAGAAATAATGCAATTTCGCAACCGGCAATGTAATTAGCATGCCGAATATCACTTGGAATGTGAATTGGGACGAAATCGCCAAAAGATAAGACCATTTTACAATTTGGGCCCAAGTTAGAAGCAGAGCCTAAGGTGTAAATTATCGATAGTCCATATCTCGGAAACTATAAGAGATAAGGCAATTTGGCAACCGGCAATGTAATTAGCATGCCGAATATTACTTGGATTGTGAATTGGAACGAAATCGCCAATAGATAAGACCATTTTACAATTTGGGCCCAAGTTAGAAGCAGAGCCTAAGGTGTAAATTATCGATAGTCCATATCTCGGAAACTATAAGAGATAATGCAATTTGGCAACCGGCAATGTAATTAGCATGCCGAATATTACTTGGAATGTGAATTGGAACGAAATCGCCAATAGATAAGACCATTTTACAATTTGGGCCCAAGTTAGAAGCAGAGCCTAAGGTGTAAATTATCGATAGTCCATATCTCGGAAACTATATGAGATAATGCAATTTCGCAACCGGCAATGTAATTAGCATGCCGAATATTACTTGGAGTGTGAATTGGAACGAAATCGCCAATAGATAAGACCATTTTACAATTTGGGCCCAAGTTAGAAGCAGAGCCTAAGGTGTAAATTATCGATAGTCCATATCTCGGAAACTATAAGAGATAATGCAATTTGGCAACCGGTAATGTAATTCGCATGCCGAATATTACTTGGAATGTGAATTGGAACGAAATCGCCAATAGATAAGACCATTTTACAATTTGGGCCCAAGTTAGAAGCAGAGCCTAAGGTGTAAATTATCGATAGTCCATATCTCGGAAACTATAAGAGATAATGCAATTTGGCAACCGGCAATGTAATTAGCATGCCGAATATTACTTGGAATGTGAATTGGAACGAAATCGCCAATTGATAAGACCATTTTACAATTTGGGCCCAAGTTAGAAGCAGAGCCTAAGGTGTAAATTATCGATAGTCCATATCTCGGAAACTATAAGAGATAATGCAATTTGGCAACCGGCAATGTAATTAGCGTGCCGAATATTACTTGGAATGTGAATTGGAACGAAATCGCCAATAGATAAGACCATTTTACAATTTGGGCCCAAGTTAGAAGCAGAGCCTAAGGTGTAAATTATTGATAGTCCATATCTCGGAAACTATAAGAGATAATGCAATTTCGCAACCGGCAATGTAATTAGCATGCCGAATATCACTTGGAATGTGAATTGGGACGAAATCGCCAAAAGATAAGACCATTTTACAATTTGGGCCCAAGTTAGAAGCAGAGCCTAAGGTGTAAATTATCGATAGTCCATATCTAGGAAACTATAAGAGATAAGGCAATTTGGCAACCGGCAATGTAATTAGCATGCCGAATATTACTTGGATTGTGAATTGGAACGAAATCGCCAATAGATAAGACCATTTTACAATTTGGGCCCAAGTTAGAAGCAGAGCCTAAGGTGTAAATTATCGATAGTCCATATCTCGGAAACTATAAGAGATAATGCAATTTGGCAACCGGCAATGTAATTAGCATGCCGAATATTACTTGGAATGTGAATTGGAACGAAATCGCCAATAGATAAGACCATTTTACAATTTGGGCCCAAGTTAGAAGCAGAGCCTAAGGTGTAAATTATCGATAGTCCATATCTCGGAAACTATAAGAGATAATGCAATTTCGCAACCGGCAATGTAATTAGCATGCTGAATATTACTTGGAGTGTGAATTGGAACGAAATCGCCAATAGATAAGACCATTTTACAATTTGGGCCCAAGTTAGAAGCAGAGCCTAAGGTGTAAATTATCGATAGTCCATATCTCGGAAACTATAAGAGATAATGCAATTTGGCAACCGGTAATGTAATTAGCATGCCGAATATTACTTGGAATGTGAATTGGAACGAAATCGCCAATAGATAAGACCATTTTACAATTTGGGCCCAAGTTAGAAGCAGAGCCTAAGGTGTAAATTATCGATAGTCCATATCTCGGAAACTATAAGAGATAATGCAATTTGGCAACCGGCAATGTAATTAGCATGCCGAATATTACTTGGAATGTGAATTGGAACGAAATCGCCAATTGATAAGACCATTTTACAATTTGGGCCCAAGTTAGAAGCAGAGCCTAAGGTGTAAATTATCGATAGTCCATATCTCGGAAACTATAAGAGATAATGCAATTTGGCAACCGGCAATGTAATTAGCATGCCGAATATTACTTGGAATGTGAATTGGAACGAAATCGCCAATAGATAAGACCATTTTACAATTTGGGCCCAAGTTAGAAGCAGAGCCTAAGGTGTAAATTATCGATAGTCCATATCTCGGAAACTATAAGAGATAATGCAATTTGGCAACCGGCAATGTAATTAGCATGCCGAATATTACTTGGAATGTGAATTGCAACTAAATCGCCAATAGATAAGACCATTTTACAATTTGGGCCCAAGTTAGAAACAGAGCCTAAGGTGTAAATTATCGATAGTCCATATCTCGGAAACTATAAGAGATAATGCAATTTGGCAACCGGCAATGTAATTAGCATGCCGAATATTACTTGGAATGTGAATTGGAACGAAATCGCCAATAGATAAGACCATTTTACAATTTGGGCCCAAGTTAGAAGCAGAGCCTAAGGTGTAAATTATCGATAGTCCATATCTCGGAAACTATAAGAAATAATGCAATTTCGCAACCGGCAATGTAATTAGCATGCCGAATATCACTTGGAATGTGAATTGGGACGAAATCGCCAAAAGATAAGACCATTTTACAATTTGGGCCCAAGTTAGAAGCAGAGCCTAAGGTGTAAATTATCGATAGTCCATATCTCGGAAACTATAAGAGATAAGGCAATTTGGCAACCGGCAATGTAATTAGCATGCCGAATATTACTTGGATTGTGAATTGGAACGAAATCGCCAATAGATAAGACCATTTTACAATTTGGGCCCAAGTTAGAAGCAGAGCCTAAGGTGTAAATTATCGATAGTCCATATCTCGGAAACTATAAGAGATAATGCAATTTGGCAACCGGCAATGTAATTAGCATGCCGAATATTACTTGGAATGTGAATTGGAACGAAATCGCCAATAGATAAGACCATTTTACAATTTGGGCCCAAGTTAGAAGCAGAGCCTAAGGTGTAAATTATCGATAGTCCATATCTCGGAAACTATATGAGATAATGCAATTTCGCAACCGGCAATGTAATTAGCATGCCGAATATTACTTGGAGTGTGAATTGGAACGAAATCGCCAATAGATAAGACCATTTTACAATTTGGGCCCAAGTTAGAAGCAGAGCCTAAGGTGTAAATTATCGATAGTCCATATCTCGGAAACTATAAGAGATAATGCAATTTGGCAACCGGTAATGTAATTAGCATGCCGAATATTACTTGGAATGTGAATTGGAACGAAATCGCCAATAGATAAGACCATTTTACAATTTGGGCCCAAGTTAGAAGCAGAGCCTAAGGTGTAAATTATCGATAGTCCATATCTCGGAAACTATAAGAGATAATGCAATTTGGCAACCGGCAATGTAATTAGCATGCCGAATATTACTTGGAATGTGAATTGGAACGAAATCGCCAATTGATAAGACCATTTTACAATTTGGGCCCAAGTTAGAAGCAGAGCCTAAGGTGTAAATTATCGATAGTCCATATCTCGGAAACTATAAGAGATAATGCAATTTGGCAACCGGCAATGTAATTAGCGTGCCGAATATTACTTGGAATGTGAATTGGAACGAAATCGCCAATAGATAAGACCATTTTACAATTTGGGCCCAAGTTAGAAGCAGAGCCTAAGGTGTAAATTATCGATAGTCCATATCTCGGAAACTATAAGAGATAATGCAATTTGGCAACCGGCAATGTAATTAGCATGCCGAATATTACTTGGAATGTGAATTGCAACTAAATCGCCAATAGATAAGACCATTTTACAATTTGGGCCCAAGTTAGAAGCAGAGCCTAAGGTGTAAATTATCGATAGTCCATATCTCGGAAACTATAAGAGATAATGCAATTTGGCAACCGGCAATGTAATTAGCATGCCGAATATTACTTGGAATGTGAATTGGAACGAAATCGCCAATAGATAAGACCATTTTACAATTTGGGCCCAAGTTAGAAGCAGAGCCTAAGGTGTAAATTATCGATAGTCCATATCTCGGAAACTATAAGAAATAATGCAATTTCGCAACCGGCAATGTAATTAGCATGCCGAATATCACTTGGAATGTGAATTGGGACGAAATCGCCAATAGATAAGACCATTTTACAATTTGGGCCCAAGTTAGAAGCAGAGCCTAAGGTGTAAATTATCGATAGTCCATATCTCGGAAACTATAAGAGATAATGCAATTTGGCAACCGGCAATGTAATTAGCATGCCGAATATTACATGGAATGTGAATTGGAACGAAATCGCCAATAGATAAGACCATTTTACAATTTGGGCCCAAGTTAGAAGCAGAGCCTAAGGTGTAAATTATCGATAGTCCATATCTCGGAAACTATAAGAGATGATGCAATTTGGCAACCGGCAATGTAATTAGCATGCCGAATATTACTTGGAATGTGAATTGGAACGAAATCGCCAATAGGTAAGACCATTTTACAATTTGGGCCCAAGTTAGAAGCAGAGCCTAAGGTGTAAATTATCGATAGTCCATATCTCGGAAACTATAAGAGATAATGCAATTTGGCAACCGGCAATGTAATTAGCATGCCGAATATTACTTGGAATGTGAATTGGAACGAAATCGCCAATAGATAAGACCATTTTACAATTTGGGCCCAAGTTAGAAGCAGAGCTTAAGGTGTAAATTATCAATAGTCCATATCTCGGAAACTATAAGAGATAATGCAATTTGGCAACCGGCAATGTAATTAGCATGCCGAATATTACTTGGAATGTGAATTGGAACGAAATCGCCAATAGATAAGACCATTTTACAATTTGGGCCCAAGTTAGAAGCTGAGCCTAAGGTGTAAATTATTGATAGTCCATATCTCGGAAACTATAAGAGATAATGCAATTTCGCAACCGGCAATGTAATTAGCATGCCGAATATCACTTGGAATGTGAATTGGGACGAAATCGCCAATAGATAAGACCATATTACAATTTGGGCCCAAGTTAGAAGCAGAGCCTAAGGTGTAAATTATCGATAGTCCATATCTCGGAAACTATAAGAGATAATGCAATTTGGCAAACGGCAATGTAATTAGCATGCCGAATATAACTTGGAATGTGATTTGGAACGAAATCGCCAATAGATAAGACCATTTTACAATTTGGGCCCAAGTTAGAAGCAGAGCCTAAGGTGTAAATTATCGATAGTCCATATCTCGGAAACTATAAGAGATAATGCAATTTGGCAACCGGCAATGTAATTAGCATGCCGAATATTACTTGGAATGTGAATTGGAACGAAATCGCCAATAGGTAAGACCATTTTACAATTTGGGCCCAAGTTAGAAGCAGAGCCTAAGGTGTAAATTATCGATAGTCCATATCTAGGAAACTATAAGAGATAATTCAATTTGGCAACCGGCAATGTAATTAGCATGCCGAATATTACTTCGAATGTGAATTGGAACGAAATCGCCAATAGATAAGACCATTTTACAATTTGGGCCCAAGTTAGAAGCAGAGCCTAAGGTGTAAATTATCGATAGTCCATATCTCGGAAACTATAAGAGATAATGCAATTTGGCAACCGGCAATGTAATTAGCATGCCGAATATTACTTGGAATGTGAATTGGAACGAAATCGCCAATAGATAAGACGATTTTACAATTTGGGCCCAAGTTAGAAGCAGAACCTAAGGTGTAAATTATCGATAGTCCATATCTCGGAAACTATAAGAAATAAGGCAATTTGGCAACCGGCAATGTAATTAGCATGCCGAATATTACTTGGAATGTGAATTGGAACGAAATCGCCAATAGATAAGACCATTTTACAATTTGGGCCCAAGTTAGAAGCAGAGCCTAAGGTGTAAATTATCGATAGTCCATATCTCGGAAACTATAAGAGATAATGCAATTTGGCAACCGGCAATGTAATTAGTATGCCGAATATTACTTGGAATGTGAATTGGAACGAAATCGCCAATAGATAAGACCATTTTACAATTTGGGCCCAAGTTAGAAGCAGAGCCTAAGGTGTAAATTATCGATAGTCCATATCTCGGAAACTATAAGAGATAATGCAATTTGGCAACCGGCAATGTAATTAGCATGCCGAATATTACTTGGAATGTGAATTGGAACGAAATCGCCAATAGATAAGACCATTTTACAATTTGGGCCCAAGTTAGAAGCAGAGCCTAAGGTGTAAATTATCGATAGTCCATATCTCGGAAACTATATGAGATAATGCAATTTCGCAACCGGCAATGTAATTAGCATGCCGAATATTACTTGGAGTGTGAATTGGAACGAAATCGCCAATAGATAAGACCATTTTACAATTTGGGCCCAAGTTAGAAGCAGAGCCTAAGGTGTAAATTATCGATAGTCCATATCTCGGAAACTATAAGAGATAATGCAATTTGGCAACCGGTAATGTAATTAGCATGCCGAATATTACTTGGAATGTGAATTGGAACGAAATCGCCAATAGATAAGACCATTTTACAATTTGGGCCCAAGTTAGAAGCAGAGCCTAAGGTGTAAATTATCGATAGTCCATATCTCGGAAACTATAAGAGATAATGCAATTTGGCAACCGGCAATGTAATTAGCATGCCGAATATTACTTGGAATGTGAATTGGAACGAAATCGCCAATTGATAAGACCATTTTACAATTTGGGCCCAAGTTAGAAGCAGAGCCTAAGGTGTAAATTATCGATAGTCCATATCTCGGAAACTATAAGAGATAATGCAATTTGGCAACCGGCAATGTAATTAGCGTGCCGAATATTACTTGGAATGTGAATTGGAACGAAATCGCCAATAGATAAGACCATTTTACAATTTGGGCCCAAGTTAGAAGCAGAGCCTAAGGTGTAAATTATCGATAGTCCATATCTCGGAAACTATAAGAGATAATGCAATTTGGCAACCGGCAATGTAATTAGCATGCCGAATATTACTTGGAATGTGAATTGCAACTAAATCGCCAATAGATAAGACCATTTTACAATTTGGGCCCAAGTTAGAAGCAGAGCCTAAGGTGTAAATTATCGATAGTCCATATCTCGGAAACTATAAGAGATAATGCAATTTGGCAACCGGCAATGTAATTAGCATGCCGAATATTACTTGGAATGTGAATTGGAACGAAATCGCCAATAGATAAGACCATTTTACAATTTGGGCCCAAGTTAGAAGCAGAGCCTAAGGTGTAAATTATCGATAGTCCATATCTCGGAAACTATAAGAAATAATGCAATTTCGCAACCGGCAATGTAATTAGCATGCCGAATATCACTTGGAATGTGAATTGGGACGAAATCGCCAATAGATAAGACCATTTTACAATTTGGGCCCAAGTTAGAAGCAGAGCCTAAGGTGTAAATTATCGATAGTCCATATCTCGGAAACTATAAGAGATAATGCAATTTGGCAACCGGCAATGTAATTAGCATGCCGAATATTACATGGAATGTGAATTGGAACGAAATCGCCAATAGATAAGACCATTTTACAATTTGGGCCCAAGTTAGAAGCAGAGCCTAAGGTGTAAATTATCGATAGTCCATATCTCGGAAACTATAAGAGATGATGCAATTTGGCAACCGGCAATGTAATTAGCATGCCGAATATTACTTGGAATGTGAATTGGAACGAAATCGCCAATAGGTAAGACCATTTTACAATTTGGGCCCAAGTTAGAAGCAGAGCCTAAGGTGTAAATTATCGATAGTCCATATCTCGGAAACTATAAGAGATAATGCAATTTGGCAACCGGCAATGTAATTAGCATGCCGAATATTACTTGGAATGTGAATTGGAACGAAATCGCCAATAGATAAGACCATTTTACAATTTGGGCCCAAGTTAGAAGCAGAGCTTAAGGTGTAAATTATCAATAGTCCATATCTCGGAAACTATAAGAGATAATGCAATTTGGCAACCGGCAATGTAATTAGCATGCCGAATATTACTTGGAATGTGAATTGGAACGAAATCGCCAATAGATAAGACCATTTTACAATTTGGGCCCAAGTTAGAAGCTGAGCCTAAGGTGTAAATTATTGATAGTCCATATCTCGGAAACTATAAGAGATAATGCAATTTCGCAACCGGCAATGTAATTAGCATGCCGAATATCACTTGGAATGTGAATTGGGACGAAATCGCCAATAGATAAGACCATATTACAATTTGGGCCCAAGTTAGAAGCAGAGCCTAAGGTGTAAATTATCGATAGTCCATATCTCGGAAACTATAAGAGATAATGCAATTTGGCAAACGGCAATGTAATTAGCATGCCGAATATAACTTGGAATGTGATTTGGAACGAAATCGCCAATAGATAAGACCATTTTACAATTTGGGCCCAAGTTAGAAGCAGAGCCTAAGGTGTAAATTATCGATAGTCCATATCTCGGAAACTATAAGAGATAATGCAATTTGGCAACCGGCAATGTAATTAGCATGCCGAATATTACTTGGAATGTGAATTGGAACGAAATCGCCAATAGGTAAGACCATTTTACAATTTGGGCCCAAGTTAGAAGCAGAGCCTAAGGTGTAAATTATCGATAGTCCATATCTAGGAAACTATAAGAGATAATTCAATTTGGCAACCGGCAATGTAATTAGCATGCCGAATATTACTTCGAATGTGAATTGGAACGAAATCGCCAATAGATAAGACCATTTTACAATTTGGGCCCAAGTTAGAAGCAGAGCCTAAGGTGTAAATTATCGATAGTCCATATCTCGGAAACTATAAGAGATAATGCAATTTGGCAACCGGCAATGTAATTAGCATGCCGAATATTACTTGGAATGTGAATTGGAACGAAATCGCCAATAGATAAGACGATTTTACAATTTGGGCCCAAGTTAGAAGCAGAACCTAAGGTGTAAATTATCGATAGTCCATATCTCGGAAACTATAAGAAATAAGGCAATTTGGCAACCGGCAATGTAATTAGCATGCCGAATATTACTTGGAATGTGAATTGGAACGAAATCGCCAATAGATAAGACCATTTTACAATTTGGGCCCAAGTTAGAAGCAGAGCCTAAGGTGTAAATTATCGATAGTCCATATCTCGGAAACTATAAGAGATAATGCAATTTGGCAACCGGCAATGTAATTAGTATGCCGAATATTACTTGGAATGTGAATTGGAACGAAATCGCCAATAGATAAGGCCATTTTACAATTTGGGCCCAAGTTAGAAGCAGAGCCTAAGGTGTAAATTAACGATAGTTAATATCTCGGAAACTATAAGAGATAATGCAATTTGGCAACCGGCAATGTAATTAGCATGCCGAATATTACTTGGAATGTGAATTGGAACGAAATCGCCAATAGATAAGACCATTTTACAATTTGGGCCCAAGTTAGAAGCAGAGCCTAAGGTGTAAATTATCGATAGTCCATATCTCGGAAACTATAAGAGATAATGCAATTTGGCAACCGGCAATGTAATTAGTATGCCGAATATTACTTGGAATGTGAATTGGAACGAAATCGCCAATAGATAAGACCATTTTACAATTTGGGCCCAAGTTAGAAGCAGAGCCTAAGGTGTAAATTATCGATAGTCCATATCTCGGAAACTATAAGAGATAATGCAATTTGGCAACCGGCAATGTAATTAGCATGCCGAATATTACTTGGAATGTGAATTGGAACGAAATCGCCAATAGATAAGACCATTTTACAATTTGTTCCCAAGTTAGAAGCAGAGCCTAAGGTGTAAATTATCGATAGTCCATATCTCGGAAACTATAAGAGATAATGCAATTTGGCAACCGGCAATGTAATTAGCATGCCGAATATTACTTGGAATGTGAATTGGAACGAAATCGCCAATAGATAAGACCATTTTACAATTTGTTCCCAAGTTAGAAGCAGAGCCTAAGGTGTAAATTATCGATAGTCCATATCTCGGAAACTATAAGAGATAATGCAATTTGGCAACCGGCAATGTAATTAGCATGCCGAATATTACTTGGAATGTGAATTGGAACGAAATCGCCAATAGATAAGACCATTTTACAATTTGGGCCCAAGATAGAAGCAGAGCCTAAGGTGTAAATTATCGATAGTCCATATCTCGGAAACTATAAGAGATGATGCAATTTGGCAACCGGCAATGTAATTAGCATGCCGAATATTACTTGGAATGTGAATTGGAACGAAATCGCCAATAGGTAAGACCATTTTACAATTTGGGCCCAAGTTAGAAGCAGAGCCTAAGGTGTAAATTATCGATAGTCCATATCTCGGAAACTATAAGAGATAATTCAATTTGGCAACCGGCAATGTAATTAGCATGCCGAATATTACTTGGAATGTGAATTGGAACGAAATCGCCAATAGATAAGACCATTTTACAATTTGGGCCCAAGTTAGAAGCAGAGCCTAAGGTGTAAATTATCGATAGTCCATATTTCGGAAACTATAAGAGATAATGCAATTTGGCAACCGGCAATGTAATTAGCATGCCGAATATTACTTGGAATGTGAATTGGAACGAAATCGCCAATAGATAAGACCATTTTACAATTTGGGCCCAAGTTAGAAGCAGAGCTTAAGGTGTAAATTATCGATAGTCCATATCTCGGAAACTATAAGAGATAATGCAATTTGGCAACCGGCAATGTAATTAGCATGCCGAATATTACTTGGAATGTGAATTGGAACGAAATCGCCAATAGATAAGACCATTTTACAATTTGGGCCCAAGTTAGAAGCTGAGCCTAAGGTGTAAATTATTGATAGTCCATATCTCGGAAACTATAAGAGATAATGCAATTTCGCAACCGGCAATGTAATTAGCATGCCGAATATCACTTGGAATGTGAATTGGGACGAAATCGCCAATAGATAAGACCATATTACAATTTGGGCCCAAGTTAGAAGCAGAGCCTAAGGTGTAAATTATCGATAGTCCATATCTCGGAAACTATAAGAGATAATGCAATTTGGCAACCGGCAATGTAATTAGCATGCCGAATATTACTTGGAAGGTGAATTGGAACGAAATCGCCAATAGATAAGACCATTTTACAATTTGGGCCCAAGTTAGAAGCAGAGCCTAAGGTGTAAATTATCGATAGTCCATATCTCGGAAACTATAAGAGATAATGCAATTTGGCAACCGGCAATGTAATTAGCATGCCGAATATTACTTGGAATGTGAATTGGAACGAAATCGCCAATAGGTAAGACCATTTTACAATTTGGGCCCAAGTTAGAAGCAGAGCCTAAGGTGTAAATTATCGATAGTCCATATCTAGGAAACTATAAGAGATAATTCAATTTGGCAACCGGCAATGTAATTAGCATGCCGAATATTACTTCGAATGTGAATTGGAACGAAATCGCCAATAGATAAGACCATTTTACAATTTGGGCCCAAGTTAGAAGCAGAGCCTAAGGTGTAAATTATCGATAGTCCATATCTCGGAAACTATAAGAGATAATGCAATTTGGCAACCGGCAATGTAATTAGCATGCCGAATATTACTTGGAATGTGAATTGGAACGAAATCGCCAATAGATAAGACCATTTTACAATTTGGGCCCAAGTTAGAAGCAGAGCCTAAGGTGTAAATTATCGATAGTCCATATCTCGGAAACTATAAGAAATAATGCAATTTGGCAACCGGCAATGTAATTAGCATGCCGAATATAACTTGGAATGTGAATTGGAACGAAATCGCCAATAGATAAGACCATTTTACAATTTGGGCCCAGGTTAGAAGCAGAGCCTAAGGTGTACATTATCGATAGTCCATATCTCGGAAACTATAAGAGATAATGCATTTTGGCAACCGGCAATGTAATTAGCATGCCGAATATTACTTGGAATGTGAATTGGAACGAAATTGCCAATAGATAAGACCATTTTACAATTTGGGCCCAAGTTAGAAGCAGAGCCTAAGGTGTAAATTATCGATAGTCCATATCTCTGAAACTATAAGAGATAATGCAATTTCGCAACCGGCAA
This sequence comes from Rhynchophorus ferrugineus, assembly GCF_030347505.1. Classification (NCBI taxonomy): domain Eukaryota; kingdom Metazoa; phylum Arthropoda; class Insecta; order Coleoptera; family Curculionidae; genus Rhynchophorus; species Rhynchophorus ferrugineus. The sequence continues at coordinate 96,318 of NW_027472834.1, forward strand.
TGTAATTAGCATGCCAAATATTACTTGGAATGTGAATTGGGACGAAATCGCCAATAGATAAGGCCATTTTACAATTTGGGCCCAAGTTAGAAGTAGAGCCTAAGGTGTAAATTATCGATAGTCCATATCTCGGAAACTATAAGAGATAATGCAATTTGGAAACCGGCAATGTAATTAGCATGCGGAATATTACTTGGAATGTGAATTGGAACGAAATCGCCAATAGATAAGACCATTTTACAATTTGGGCCCAAGTTAGAAGCAGAGCCTAAGGTGTAAATTATTGATAGTCCATATCTCGGAAACTATAAGAGATAATGCAATTTGGCAACCGGCAATGTAATTAGCATGCCGAATATTACTTGGAATGTGAATTGGAACGAAATCGCCAATAGATAAGGCCATTTTACAATTTGGGCCCAAGTTAGAAGCAGAGCCTAAGGTGTAAATTATCGATAGTCCATATCTCGGAAACTATAAGAGATAATGCAATTTGGCAACCGGCAATGTAATTAGCATGCCGAATATTACTTGGAATGTGAATTGGAACGAAATCGCCAATAGATAAGACCATTTTACAATTTGGGCCCAAGTTAGAAGCAGAGCCTAAGGTGTAAATTATCGATAGTCCATATCTCGGAAACTATAAGAGATAATGCAATTTGGCAACCGGCAATGTAATTAGCATGCCGAATATTACTTGGAATGTGAATTGGAACGAAATCGCCAATAGATAAGACCATTTTACAATTTGGGAGCAAGTTAGAAGCAGAGCCTAAGGTGTAAATTATCGGTAGTCCATATCTCGGAAACTATAAGAGATAATGCAATTTCGCAACCGGCAATGTAATTAGCATGCCGAATATCACTTGGAATGTGAATTGGGACGAAATTGCCAATAGATAAGACCATTTTACAATTTGGGCCCAAGTTAGAAGCAGAGCCTAAGGTGTAAATTATCGATAGTCCATATCTCTGAAACTATAAGAGATAATGCAATTTCGCAACCGGCAATGTAATTAGCATGCCGAATATTACTTGGAATGTGAATTGGGACGAAATCGCCAATAGATAAGGCCATTTTACAATTTGGGCCCAAGTTAGAAGTAGAGCCTAAGGTGTAAATTATCGATAGTCCATATCTCGGAAACTATAAGAGATAATGCAATTTGGCAACCGGCAATGTAATTAGCATGCGGAATATTACTTGGAATGTGAATTGGAACGAAATCGCCAATAGATAAGACCATTTTACAATTTGGGCCCAAGTTAGAAGCAGAGCCTAAGGTGTAAATTATTGATAGTCCATATCTCGAAAACTATAAGAGATAATGCAATTTGGCAACCGGCAATGTAATTAGCATGCCGAATATTACTTGGAATGTGAATTGGAACGAAATCGCCAATAGATAAGACCATTTTACAATTTGGGCCCAAGTTAGAAGCAGAGCCTAAGGTGTAAATTATCGATAGTCCATATCTCGGAAACTATAAGAGATAATGCAATTTGGCAACCGGCAATGTAATTAGCATGCCGAATATTACTTGGAATGTGAATTGGAACGAAATCGCCAATAGATAAGACCATTTTACAATTTGGGCCCAAGTTAGAAGCAGAGCCTAAGGTGTAAATTATCGATAGTCCATATCTCGGAAACTATAAGAGATAATGCAATTTGGCAACCGGCAATGTAATTAGCATGCCGAATATTACTTGGAATGTGAATTGGAACGAAATCGCCAATAGATAAGACCATTTTACAATTTGGGAGCAAGTTAGAAGCAGAGCCTAAGGTGTAAATTATCGGTAGTCCATATCTCGGAAACTATAAGAGATAATGCAATTTCGCAACCGGCAATGTAATTAGCATGCCGAATATCACTTGGAATGTGAATTGGGACGAAATCGCCAATAGATAAGACCATTTTACAATTTGGGCCCAAGTTAGAAGCAGAGCCTAAGGTGTAAATTATCGATAGTCCATATCTCGGAAACTATAAGAGATAATGCAATTTGGCAACCGGCAATGTAATTAGCATGCCGAATATTACTTGGACTGTGAATTGGAACGAAATCGCCAATAGATAAGACCATTTTACAATTTGGGCCCAAGTTAGAAGCAGAGCCTAAGGTGTAAATTATCGATAGTCCATATCTCGGAAACTATAAGAGATAATGCAATTTGGCAACCGGCAATGTAATTAGCATGCCGAATATTACTTGGAATGTGAATTGGAACGGAATCGCCAATAGGTAAGACCATTTTACAATTTGGGCCCAAGTTAGAAGCAGAGCCTAAGGTGTAAATTATCGATAGTCCATATCTCGGAAACTATAAGAGATAATGCAATTTGGCAACCGGCAATGTAATTAGCATGCCGAATATTACTTGGAATGTGAATTGGAACGAAATCGCCAATAGATAAGACCATTTTACAATTTGGGCCCAAGTTAGAAGCAGAGCCTAAGGTGTAAATTATCGATAGCCAATATCTCGGAAACTATAAGAGATAATGCAATTTCGCAACCGGCAATGTAATTAGCATGCCGAATATTACTTGGAGTGTGAATTGGAACGAAATCGCCAATAGATAAGACCATTTTACAATTTGGGCCCAAGTTAGAAGCAGAGCCTAAGGTGTAAATTATCGATAGTCCATATCTCGGAAACTATAAGAGATAATGCAATTTGGCAACCGGCAATGTAATTAGCATGCCGAATATTACTTGGAATGTGAATTGGAACGAAATCGCCAATAGATAAGACCATTTTACAATTTGGGCCCAAGTTAGAAGCAGAGCCTAAGGTGTAAATTATCGATAGTCCATATCTCGGAAACTATAAGAGATAATGCAATTTGGCAACCGGCAATGTAATTAGCATGCCGAATATTACTTGGAATGTGAATTGGAACGAAATCGCCAATAGATAAGACCATTTTACAATTTGGGCCCAAGTTAGAAGCAGAGCCTAAGGTGTAAATTATCGATAGTCCATATCTCGGAAACTATAAGAGATAATGCAATTTGGCAACCGGCAATGTAATTAGCATGCCGAATATTACTTGGAATGTGAATTGCAACTAAATCGCCAATAGATAAGACCATTTTACAATTTGGGCCCAAGTTAGAAGCAGAGCCTAAGGTGTAAATTATCGATAGTCCATATCTCGGAAACTATAAGAGATAATGCAATTTGGCAACCGGCAATGTAATTAGCATGCCGAATATTACTTGGAATGTGAATTGGAACGAAATCGCCAATAGATAAGACCATTTTACAATTTGGGCCCAAGTTAGAAGCAGAGCCTAAGGTGTAAATTATCGATAGTCCATATCTCGGAAACTATAAGAGATAATGCAATTTGGCAACCGGCAATGTAATTAGCATGCCGAATATTACTTGGAATGTGAATTGGAACGAAATCGCCAATAGATAAGACCGTTTTACAATTTGGGCCCAAGTTAGAAGCAGAGCCTAAGGTGTAAATTATCGATAGTCCATATCTCGGAAACTATAAGAGATAATGCAATTTGGCAACCGGCAATGTAATTAGCATGCCGAATATTACTTGGAATGTGAATTGGAACGAAATCGCCAATAGATAAGACCATTTTACAATTTGGGCCCAAGTTAGAAGCAGAGCCTAAGTTGTAAATTATTGATAGTCCATATCTCGGAAACTATAAGAGATAATGCAATTTCGCAACCGGCAATGTAATTAGCATGCCGAATATCACTTGGAATGTGAATTGGGACGAAATCGCCAATAGATAAGACCATTTTACAATTTGGGCCCAAGTTAGAAGCAGAGCCTAAGGTGTAAATTATCGATAGTCCATATCTCGGAAACTATAAGAGATAATGCAATTTGGCAACCGGCAATGTAATTAGCATGCCGAATATTACTTGGAATGTGAATTGGAACGAAATCGCCAATAGATAAGACCATTTTACAATTTGGGCCCAAGTTAGAAGCAGAGCCTAAGGTGTAAATTATCGATAGTCCATATCTCGGAAACTATAAGAGATAATGCAATTTGGCAACCGGCAATGTAATTAGCATGCCGAATATTACTTGGAATGTGAATTGGAACGAAATCGCCAATAGATAAGACCATTTTACAATTTGGGCCCAAGTTAGAAGCAGAGCCTAAGGTGTAAATTATCGATAGTCCATATCTCGGAAACTATAAGAGATAATGCAATTTCGCAACCGGCAATGTAATTAGCATGCCGAATATTACTTGGAGTGTGAATTGGAACGAAATCGCCAATAGATAAGACCATTTTACAATTTGGGCCCAAGTTAGAAGCAGAGCCTAAGGTGTAAATTATCGATAGTCCATATCTCGGAAACTATAAGAGATAATGCAATTTGGCAACCGGCAATGTAATTAGCATGCCGAATATTACTTGGAATGTGAATTGGAACGAAATAGCCAATAGATAAGACCATTTTACAATTTGGGCACAAGTTAGAAGCAGAGCCTAAGGTGTAAATTATCGATAGTCCATATCTCGGAAAATATAAGAGATAATGCAATTTGGCAACCGGCAATGTAATTAGCATGCCGAATATTACTTGGAATGTGAATTGGAACGAAATCGCCAATAGGTAAGACCATTTTACAATTTGGGCCCAAGTTAGAAGCAGAGCCTAAGGTGAAAATTATCGATAGTCCATATCTCGGAAACTATAAGAGATAATTCAATTTGGCAACCGGCAATGTAATTAGCATGCCGAATATTACTTGGAATGTGAATTGGAACGAAATCGCCAATAGATAAGACCATTTTACAATTTGGGCCCAAGTTAGAAGCAGAGCCTAAGATGTAAATAATCGATAGTCCATATCTCGGAAACTATAAGAGATAATGCAATTTGGAAACCGGCAATGTAATTAGCATGCCGAATATTACTTGGAATGTGAATTGGAACGAAATCGCCAATAGATAAGACCATTTTACAATTTGGGCCCAAGTTAGAAGCAGAGCCTAAGGTGTAAATTATCGATAGTCCATATCTCGGAAACTATAAGAGATATTGCAATTTGGCAACCGGCAAAGTAATTAGCATACCGAATATTACTTGGAATGTGAATTGGAACGAAATCGCCAATAGATAAGACCATTTTACAATTTGGGCCCAAGTTAGAAGCAGAGCCTAAGGTGTAAATTATCGATAGTCCATATCTCGGAAACTATAAGAGATAATGCAATTTGGCAACCGGCAATGTAATTAGCATGCCGAATATTACTTGGAATGTGAATTGGAACGAAATCGCCAATAGATAAGACCATTTTACAATTTGGGCCCAAGTTAGAAGCAGAGCCTAAGGTGTAAATTATCGATAGTCCATATCTCGGAAACTATAAGAGTTAATACAATTTGGCAAACGGCAATGTAATTAGCATGCCGAATATTACTTGGAATGTGAATTGGAACTAAATCGCCAATAGATAAGACCATTTTACAATTTGGGCCCAAGTTAGAAGCAGAGCCTAAGGTGTAAATTATCGATAGTCCATATCTCGGAAACTATAAGAGATAATGCAATTTGGCAACCGGCAATGTAATTAGCATGCCGAATATTACTTGGAATGTGAATTGGAACGAAATTGCCAATAGATAAGACCATTTTACAATTTGGGCCCAAGTTAGAAGCAGAGCCTAAGGTGTAAATTATCGATAGTCCATATCTCTGAAACTATAAGAGATAATGCAATTTCGCAACCGGCAATGTAATTAGCATGCCGAATATTACTTGGAATGTGAATTGGGACGAAATCGCCAATAGATAAAGTCATTTTACAATTTGGGCCCAAGTTAGAAGCAGAGCCTAAGGTGTAAATTATCGATAGTCCATATCTCGGAAACTATAAGAGATAATGCAATTTGGCAACCGGCAATGTAATTAGCATGCCGAATATTACTTGGAGTGTGAATTGGAACGAAATCGCCAATAGATAAGACCATTTTACAATTTGGGCCCAAGTTAGAAGCAGAGCCTAAGGTGTAAATTATCGATAGTCCATATCTCGGAAACTATAAGAGATAATGCAATTTCGCAACCGGCAATGTAATTAGCATGCCGAATATTACTTGGAATGTGAATTGGAACGAAATCGCCAATAGATAAGACCATTTTACAATTTGGGCCCAAGTTAGAAGCAGAGCCTAAGGTGTAAATTATCGATAGTCCATATCTCGGAAACTATAAGAGATAATGCAATTTGGCAACCGGCAATGTAATTAGCATGCCGAATATTACTTGGGAATTGGAACGAAATCGCCAATAGATAAGACCATTTTACAATTTGGGCCCAAGTTAGAAGCAGAGCCTAAGGTGTAAATTATCGATAGTCCATATCTCGGAAACTATAAGAGATAATGCAATTTGGCAACCGGCAATGTAATTAGCATGCCGAATATTACTTGGAATGTGAATTGCAACGAAATCGCCAATAGATAAGACCATTTTACAATTTGGGCCCAAGTTAGAAGCAGAGAATAAGGTGTAAATTATCCATAGTCCATATCTCGGAAACTATAAGAGATTATGCAATTTGGCAACCGGCAATGTAATTAGCATGCCGAATATTACTTGGAATGTGAATTGGAACGAAATCGCCAATAGATAAGACCATTTTACAATTTGGGTTCAAGTTAGAAGCAGAGCCTAAGGTGTAAATTATCGATAGTCCATATCTCGGAAACTATAAGAGATAATGCAATTTGGCAACCGGCAATGTAATTAGCATGCCGAATATTACTTGGAATGTGAATTGGAACGAAATCGCCAATAGATAAGACCATTTTACAATTTGGGCCCAAGTTAGAAGCAGAGCCTAAGGTGTAAATTATCGATAGTCCATATCTCGGAAACTATAAGAGATAATGCAATTTGGCAACCGGCAATGTAATTAGCATGCCGAATATTACTTGGAATGTGAATTGGAACGAAATCGCCAATAGATAAGACCATTTTACAATTTGGGCCCAAGTTAGAAGCAGAGCCTAAGGTGTAAATTATTGATAGTCCATATCTCGGAAACTATAAGAGATAATGCAATTTCGCAACCGGCAATGTAATTAGCATGCCGAATATCACTTGGAATGTGAATTGGGACGAAATCGCCAATAGATAAGACCATTTTACAATTTGGGCCCAAGTTAGAAGCAGAGCCTAAGGTGTAAATTATCGATAGTCCTTATCTCGGAAACTATAAGAGTTAATGGAACTTGGCAACCGGCAATGTAATTAGCATGCCGAATATTACTTGGAGTGTGAATTGGAACGAAATCGCCAATAGATAAGACCATTTTACAATTTGGGCCCAAGTTAGAAGCAGAGCCTAAGGTGTAAATTTTCGATAGTCCATATCTCGGAAACTATAAGAGATAATGCAATTTGGCAACCGGCAATGTAATTAGCATGCCGAATATTACTTGGAATGTGAATTGGAACGAAATCGCCAATAGATAAGACCATTTTACAATTTGGGCCCAAGTTAGAAGCAGAGCCTAAGGTGTAAATAATCGATAGTCCATATCTCGGAAACTATAAGAGATAATGCAATTTGGCAACCGGCAATGTAATTAGCATGCCGAATATTACTTGGAGTGTGAATTGGAACGAAATCGCCAATAGATAAGACCATTTTACAATTTGGGCCCAAGTTAGAAGCAGAGCCTAAGGTGTAAATTATCGATAGTCCATATCTCGGAAACTATAAGAGATAATGCAATTTGGCAACCGGCAATGTAATTAGCATGCCGAATATTACTTGGAATGTGAATTGGAACGAAATCGCCAATAGATAAGACCATTTTACAATTTGGGCCCAAGTTAGAAGCAGAGCCTAAGGTGTAAATAATCGATAGTCCATATCTCGGAAACTATAAGAGATAATGCAATTTGGCAACCGGCAATGTAATTAGCATGCCGAATATTACTTGGAATGTGAATTGCAACTAAATCGCCAATAGATAAGACCATTTTACAATTTGGGCCCAAGTTAGAAGCAGAGCCTAAGGTGTAAATTATCGATAGTCCATATCTCGGAAACTATAAGAGATAATGCAATTTGGCATCCGGCAATGTAATTAGCATGCCGAATATTACTTGGAATGTGAATTGGAACGAAATCGCCAATAGATAAGACCATTTTACAATTTGGGTCCAAGTTAGAAGCAGAGCCTAAGGTGTAAATTATCGATAGTCCATATCTCGGAAACTATAAGAGATAATGCAATTTGGCAACCGGCAATGTAATTAACATACCGAATATTACTTGGAATGTGAATTGGAACGAAATCGCCAATAGATAAGACCATTTTTACAATTTGGGCCCAAGTTAGAAGCAGAGCCTAAGGTGTAAATTATTGATAGTCCATATCTCGGAAACTATAAGAGATAATGCAATTTCGCAACCGGCAATGTAATTAGCATGCCGAATATCACTTGGAATGTGAATTGGGACGAAATCGCCAATAGATAAGACCATTTTACAATTTGGGCCCAAGTTAGAAGCAGAGCCTAAGGTGTAAATTATCGATAGTCCATATCTGGGAAACTATAAGAGATAATGCAATTTGGCAACCGGCAATGTAATTAGCATGCCGAATATTACTTGGAATGTGAATTGGAACGAAATCGCCAATAGATAAGACCATTTTACAATTTGGGCCCAAGTTAGAAGCAGAGCCTAAGGTGTAAATTATCGATAGTCCATATCTCGGAAACTATAAGAGATAATGCAATTTGGCAACCGGCAATGTAATTAGCATGCCGAATATTACTTGGAATGTGAATTGGAACGAAATCGCCAATAGATAAGACCATTTTACAATTTGGGCCCAAGTTAGAAGCAGAGCCTAAGGTGTAAATTATCGATAGTCCATATCTCGGAAACTATAAGAGATAATGCAATTTGGCAACCGGCAATGTAATTAGCATGCCGAATATTACTTGGAATGTGAATTGGAACGAAATCGCCAATAGATAAGACCATTTTACAATTTGGGCCAAGTTAGAAGCAGAGCCTAAGGTGTAAATTATCGATAGTCCCATATCTCGGAAACTATAGAGATAATGCAATTTGGCCACCGGCAATGTAATTAGCATGCCGAATATTACTTGGATTGTGAATTGCAAATAAATCGCCAATAGATAAGACCATTTTACAATTTGGGCCCAAGTTAGAAGCAGAGCCTAAGGTGTAAATTATCGATAGTCCATATCTCGGAAACTATAAGAGATAATGAAATTTTGCAACCGGCAATGTAATTAGCATGCCGAATATTACTTGGAATGTGAATTGGAACGAAATCGCCAATAGATAAGACCATTTTACAATTTGGGCCCAAGTTAGAAGCAGAGCCTAAGGTGTAAATTATCGATAGTCCATATCTCGGAAACTATAAGAGATAATGCAATTTCGCAACCGGCAATGTAATTAGCATGCCGAATATCACTTGGAATGTGAATTGGGACGAAATCGCCAATAGATAAGACCATTTTACAATTTGGGCCCAAGTTAGAAGCAGAGCCTAAGGTGTAAATTATCGATAGTCCATATCTCGGAAACTATAAGAGATAATGCAATTTGGCAACCGGCAATGTAATTAGCATGCCGAATATTACATGGAATGTGAATTGGAACGAAATCGCCAATAGGTAAGACCATTTTACAATTTGGGCCCAAGTTAGAAGCAGAGCCTAAGGTGTAAATTATCGATAGTCCATATCTCGGAAACTATAGAGATAATGCAATTTGGCCACCGGCAATGTAATTAGCATGCCGAATATTACTTGGATTGTGAATTGCAAATAAATCGCCAATAGATAAGACCATTTTACAATTTGGGCCCAAGTTAGAAGCAGAGCCTAAGGTGTAAATTATCGATAGTCCATATCTCGGAAACTATAAGAGATAATGCAATTTGGCAACCGGCAATGTAATTAGCATGCCGAATATTACTTGGAATGTGAATTGGAACGAAATCGCCAATAGATAAGACCATTTTACAATTTGGGCCCAATTTAGAAGCAGAGCCTAAGGTGTAAATTATCGATAGTCCATATCTCGGAAACTATAAGAGATAATGCAATTTCGCAACCGGCAATGAAATTAGCATGCCGAATATCACTTGGAATGTGAATTGGGACGAAATCGCCAATAGATAAGACCATTTTACAATTTGGGCCCAAGTTAGAAGCAGAGCCTAAGGTGTAAATTATCGATAGTCCATATCTCGGAAACTATAAGAGATAATGCAATTTGGCAACCGGCAATGTAATTAGCATGCCGAATATTACATGGAATGTGAATTGGAACGAAATCGCCAATAGGTAAGACCATTTTACAATTTGGGCCCAAGTTAGAAGCAGAGCCTAAGGTGTAAATTATCGATAGTCCATATCTCGGAAACTATAAGTGATAATTCAATTTGGCAACCGGCAATGTAATTAGCATGCCGAATATTACTTGGAATGTGAATTGGAACGAAATCGCCAATAGATAAGACCATTTTACAATTTGGGCCCAAGTTAGAAGCAGAGCCTAATGTGTAAATTATCGATAGTCCATATCTCGGAAACTATAAGAGATAATGCAATTTGGCAACCGGCAATGTAATTAGCATGCCGAATATTACTTGGAATGTGAATTGGAACGAAATCGCCAATAGATAAGACCATTTTACAATTTGGGCCCAAGTTAGAAGCAGAGCCTATGGTGTAAATTATCGATAGTCCATATCTCGGAAACTATAAGAGATAATGCAATTTGGCAACCGGCAATGTAATTAGCATGCCGAATATTACTTGGAATGTGAATTGGAACGAAATAGCCAATAGATAAGACCATTTTACAATTTGGGCACAAGTTAGAAGCAGAGCCTAAGGTGTAAATTATCGATAGTCCATATCTCGGAAACTATAAGAGATAATGCAATTTGGCTACCGGCAATGTAATTAGCATGCCGAATATTACTTGGAATGTGAATTGGAACGAAATCGCCAATAGGTAAGACCATTTTACAATTTGGGCCCAAGTTAGAAGCAGAGCCTAAGGTGTAAATTATCGATAGTCCATATCTCGGAAACTATAAGAGATAATTCAATTTGGCAACCGGCAATGTAATTAGCATGCCGAATATTACTTGGAATGTGAATTGGAACGAAATCGCCAATAGATAAGACCATTTTACAATTTGGGCCCAAGTTAGAAGCAGAGCCTAAGGTGTAAATTATCGATAGTCCATATCTCGGAAACTATAAGAGATAATGCAATTTGGCAACCGGCAATGTAATTAGCATGCCGAATATTACTTGGAATGTGAATTGGAACGAAATCGCCAATAGATAAGACCATTTTACAATTTGGGCCCAAGTTAGAAGCAGAGCCTAAGGTGTAAATTATCGATAGTCCATATCTCGGAAACTATAAGAGATAATGCAATTTCGCAACCGGCAATGTAATTAGCATGCCGAGTATTACTTGGAGTGTGAATTGGAACGAAATCGCCAATAGATAAGACCATTTTACAATTTGGGCCCAAGTTAGAAGCAGAGCCTAAGGTGTAAATTATCGATAGTCCATATCTCGGAAACTATAAGAGATAATGCAATTTGGCAACCGGCAATGTAATTAGTATGCCGAATATTACTTGGAATGTGAATTGGAACGAAATCGCCAATAGATAAGACCATTTTACAATTTGGGCCCAAGTTAGAAGCAGAGCCTAAGGTGTAAATTATCGATAGTCCATATCTCGGAAACTATAAGAGATAATGCAATTTGGCAACCGGCAATGTAATTAGCATGCCGAATATTACTTGGAATGTGAATTGGAACGAAATCGCCAATAGATAAGACCATTTTACAATTTGGGCCCAAGTTAGAAGCAGAGCCTAAGGTGTAAATTATCGATAGTCCATATCTCGGAAACTATAAGAGATAATGCAATTTCGCAACCGGCAATGTAATTAGCATGCCGAATATTACTTGGAGTGTGAATTGGAACGAAATCGCCAATAGATAAGACCATTTTACAATTTGGGCCCAAGTTAGAAGCAGAGCCTAAGGTGCAAATTATCTATAGTCCATATCTCGGAAACTATAAGAGATAATGCAATTTGGCAACCGGCAATGTAATTAGCATGCCGAATATTACTTGGAATGTGAATTGGAACGAAATAGCCAATAGATAAGACCATTTTACAATTTGGGCCCAAGTTAGAAGCAGAGCCTAAGGTGTAAATTATCGATAGTCCATATCTCGGAAACTATAAGAGATAATGCAATTTGGCAACCGGCAATGTAATTAGCATGCCGAATATTACTTGGAATGTGAATTGGAACGAAATCGCCAATAGGTAAGACCATTTTACAATTTGGGCCCAAGTTAGAAGCAGAGCCTAAGGTGTAAATTATCGATAGTCCATATCTCGGAAACTATAAGAGATAATTCAATTTGGCAACCGGCAATGTAATTAGCATGCCGAATATTACTTGGAATGTGAATTGGAACGAAATCGCCAATAGATAAGACCATTTTACAATTTGGGCCCAAGTTAGAAGCAGAGCCTAAGGTGTAAATTATCGATAGTCCATATCTCGGAAACTATAAGAGATAATGCAATTTGGCAACCGGCAATGTAATTAGCATGCCGAATATTACTTGGAATGTGAATTGGAACGAAATCGCCAATAGATAAGACCATTTTACAATTTGGGCCCAAGTTAGAAGCAGAGCCTAAGGTGTAAATTATCGATAGTCCATATCTCGGAAACTATAAGAGATAATGCAATTTGGCAACCGGCAATGTAATTAGCATGCCGAATATTACTTGGAATGTGAATTGGAACGAAATCGCCAATAGATAAAACCATTTTACAATTTGGGCCCAAGTTAGAAGCAGAGCCTATGGTGTAAATTATCGATAGTCCATATCTCGGAAACTATAAGAGATAATGCAATTTGGCAACCGGCAATGTAATTAGCATGCCGAATATTACTTGGAATGTGAATTGGAACGAAATCGCCAATAGATAAGACCATTTTACAATTTGGGCCCAAGTTAGAAGCAGAGCCTAAGGTGTAAATTATCGATAGTCCTTATCTCGGAAACTATAAGAGTTAATGGAACTTGGCAACCGGCAATGTAATTAGCATGCCGAATATTACTTGGAATGTGAATTGGAACGAAATCGCCAATAGATAAGACCATTTTACAATTTGGGCCCAAGTTAGAAGCAGAGCCTAAGGTGTAAATTATCGATAGTCCATATCTCGGAAACTATAAGAGATAATGCAATTTGGCAACCGGCAATGTAATTAGCATGCCGAATATTACTTGGAATGTGAATTGGAACGAAATTGCCAATAGATAAGACCATTTTACAATTTGGGCCCAAGTTAGAAGCAGAGCCTAAGGTGTAAATTATCGATAGTCCATATCTCTGAAACTATAAGAGATAATGCATTTTCGCAACCGGCAATGTAATTAGCATGCCGAATATTAATTGGAATGTGAATTGGGACGAAATCGCCAATAGATAAGGCCATTTTACAATTTGGGCCCAAGTTAGAAGCAGAGCCTAAGGTGTAAATTATCGATAGTCCATATCTCGGAAACTATAAGAGATAATGCAATTTGGCAACCGGCAATGTAATTAGCATGCCGAATATTACTTGGAATGTGAATTGGAACGAAATCGCCAATAGATAAGACCATTTTACAATTTGGGCCCAAGTTAGAAGCAGAGCCTATGGTGTAAATTATGGATAGTCCATATCTCGGAAACTATAAGAGTTAATGCAATTTGGCAACCGGCAATGTAATTAGCATGCCGAATATTACTTGGAATGTGAATTGGAACGAAATCGCCAATAGATAAGACCATTTTACAATTTGGGCCCAAGTTAGAAGCAGAGCCTAAGGTGTAAATTATCGATAGTCCATATCTCGGAAACTATAAGAGATAATGCAATTTGGCAACCGGCAATGTAATTAGCATGCCGAATATTACTTGGAATGTGAATTGGAACGAAATTGCCAATAGATAAGACCATTATACAATTTGGGCCCAAGTTAGAAGCAGAGCCTAAGGTGTAAATTATCGATAGTCCATATCTCTGAAACTATAAGAGATAATGCAATTTCGCAACCGGCAATGTAATTAGCATGCCGAATATTACTTGGAATGTGAATTGGGACGAAATCGCCAATAGATAAGGCCATTTTACAATTTGGGCCCAAGTTAGAAGCAGAGCCTAAGGTGTAAATTATCGATAGTCCATATCTCGGAAACTATAAGAGATAATGCAATTTGGCAACCGGCAATGTAATTAGCATGCCGAATATTACTTGGAATGTGAATTGGAACGAAATCGCCAATAGATAAGACCATTTTACAATTTGGGCCCAAGTTAGAAGCAGAGCTTAAGGTGTAAATTATCGATAGTCTATATCTCGGAAACTATAAGAGATAATGCAATTTGGCAACCGGCAATGTAATTAGCATGCCGAATATTACTTGGAATGTGAATTGGAACGAAATCGCCAATAGATAAGACCATTTTACAATTTGGGCCCAAGTTAGAAGCAGAGCCTAAGGTGTAAATTATCGATAGTCCATATCTTGGAAACTATAAGAGATAATGCAATTTCGCAACCGGCAATGTAATTAGCATGCCAAATATTACTTGGAGTGTGAATTGGAACGAAATCGCCAATAGATAAGACCATTTTACAATTTGGGCCCAAGTTAGAAGCAGAGCCTAAGGTGTAAATTATCGATAGTTCATATCTCGGAAACTATAAGAGATAATGCAATTTGGTAACCGGCAATGTAATTAGCATGCCGAATATTACTTGGAATGTGAATTGGAACGAAATCGCCAATAGATAAGACCATTTTACAATTTGGGCCCAAGTTAGAAGCAGAGCCTAAGGTGTAAATTATCGATAGTCCATATCTCGGAAACTATAAGAGATAATGCAATTTGGCAACCGGCAATGTAATTGGCATGCCAGATATTACTTGGAATGTGAATTGGAACGAAATCGCCAATAGATAAGACCATTTTACAATTTGGGCCCAAGTTAGAAGCAGAGCCTAAGGTGTAAATTATCGATAGTCCATATCTCGGAAACTATAAGAGATAATGCAATTTGGCAACCGGCAATGTAATTAGCATGCCGAATATTACTTGGAATGTGAATTGCAACTAAATCGCCAATAGATAAGACCATTTTACAATTTGGGCCCAAGTTAGAAGCAGAGCCTAAGGTGTAAATTATCGATAGTCCATATCTCGGAAACTATAAGAGATAATGCAATTTGGCAACCGGCAATGTAATTAGCATGCCGAATATTACTTGGAATGTGAATTGGAACGAAATCGCCAATAGATAAGACCATTTTACAATTTGGGCCCAAGTTAGAAGCAGAGCCTAAGGTGTAAATTATCGATAGTCCATATCTCGGAAACTATAGAGATAATGCAATTTGGCAACCGGCAATGTAATTAGCATGCCGAATATTACTTGGAATGTGAATTGCAACTAAATCGCCAATAGATAAGACCATTTTACAATTTGGGCCCAAGTTAGAAGCAGAGCCTAAAGTGTAAATTATCGATAGTCCATATCTCGGAAACTATAAGAGATAATGCAATTTGGCAACCGGCAATGTAATTAGCATGCCGAATATTACTTGGAATGTGAATTGGGACGAAATCGCCAATAGATAAGACCATTTTACAATTTGGGCCCAAGTTAGAAGCAGAGCCTAAGGTGTAAATTATCGATAGTCCATATCTCGGAAACTATAAGAGATAATGCAATTTGGCAACCGGCAATGTAATTTTAGCATGCCGAATATTACATGGAATGTGAATTGGAGCGAAATCGCCAATAGGTAAGACCATTTTACAATTTGGGCCCAAGTTAGAAGCAGAGCCTAAGGTGTAAATTATCGATAGTCCATATCTCGGAAACTATAAGAGATAATTCAATTTGGCAACCGGCAATGTAATTAGCATGCCGAATATTACTTGGAATGTGAATTGGAACGAAATCGCCAATAGATAATACCATTTTACAATTTGGGCCCAAGTTAGAAGCAGAGCCTAAGGTGTAAATTATCGATAGTCCATATCTCGGAAACTATAAGAGATAATGCAATTTGGCAACCGGCAATGTAATTAGCATGCCGAATATTACTTGGAATGTGAATTGGAACGAAATCGCCAATAGATAAGACCATTTTACAATTTGGGCCCAAGTTAGAAGCAGAGCCTATGGTGTAAATTATCGATAGTCCATATCTCGGAAACTATAAGAGATAATGCAATTTGGCAACCGGCAATGTAATTAGCATGCCGAATATTACTTGGAATGTGAATTGGAACGAAATCGCCAATAGATAAGACCATTTTACAATTTGGGCCCAAGTTAGAAGCAGAGCCTAAGGTGTAAATTATCGATAGTCCATATCTCGGAAACTATAAGAGTTAATGCAATTTGGCAACCGGCAATGTAATTAGCATGACGAATATTACTTGGAATGTGAATTGGAACGAAATCGCCAATAGATAAGACCATTTTACAATTTGGGCCCAAGTTAGAAGCAGAGCCTAAGGTGTAAATTATCGATAGTCCATATCTCGGAAACTATAAGAGATAATGCAATTTGGCAACCGGCAATGTAATTAGCATGCCGAATATTACTTGGAATGTGAATTGGAACGAAATTGCCAATAGATAAGACCATTTTACAATTTGGGCCCAAGTTAGAAGCAGAGCCTAAGGTGTAAATTATCGATAGTCCATATCTCTGAAACTATAAGAGATAATGCAATTTCGCAACCGGCAATGTAATTAGCATGCCGAATATTACTTGGAATGTGAATTGGAACGAAATCGCCAATAGATAAGACCATTTTACAATTTGGGCCCAAGTTAGAAGCAGAGCCTAAGGTGTAAATTATCGATAGTCCATATCTCGGAAACTATAAGAGATAATGCAATTTCGCAACCGGCAATGTAATTAGCATGCCGAATATCACTTGGAATGTGAATTGGGACGAAATCGCCAATAGATAAGACCATTTTACAATTTGGGCCCAAGTTAGAAGCAGAGCCTAAGGTGTAAATTATCGATAGTCCATATTTCGGAAACTATAAGAGATAATGCAATTTGGCAACCGGCAATGTAATTAGCATGCCGAATATTACTTGGAGTGTGAATTGGAACGAAATCGCCAATAGATAAGACCATTTTACAATTTGGGCCCAAGTTAGAAGCAGAGCCTAAGGTGTAAATTATCGATAGTCCATATCTCGGAAACTATAAGAGATAATGCAATTTGGCAACCGGCAATGTAATTAGCATGCCGAATATTACTTGGAATGTGAATTGGAACGGAATCGCCAATAGGTAAGACCA
Source organism: Rhynchophorus ferrugineus (assembly GCF_030347505.1). Classification (NCBI taxonomy): domain Eukaryota; kingdom Metazoa; phylum Arthropoda; class Insecta; order Coleoptera; family Curculionidae; genus Rhynchophorus; species Rhynchophorus ferrugineus. The sequence goes on from NW_027472834.1 coordinate 113,786, forward strand.
TTTTACAATTTGGGCCCAAGTTAGAAGCAGAGCCTAAGGTGTAAATTATCGATAGTCCATATCTCGGAAACTATAAGAGATAATGCAATTTGGCAACCGGCAATGTAATTAGCATGCCGAATATTACTTGGAATGTGAATTGGGACGAAATCGCCAATAGATAAGACCATTTTACAATTTGGGCCCAAGTTAGAAGCAGAGCCTAAGGTGTAAATTATCGATAGTCCATATCTCGGAAACTATAAGAGATAATGCAATTTGGCAACCGGCAATGTAATTAGCATGCCGAATATTACATGGAATGTGAATTGGAACGAAATCGCCAATAGGTAAGACCATTTTACAATTTGGGCCCAAGTTAGAAGCAGAGCCTAAGGTGTAAATTATCGATAGTCCATATCTCGGAAACTATAAGAGATAATTCAATTTGGCAACCGGCAATGTAATTAGCATGCCGAATATTACTTGGAATGTGAATTGGAACGAAATCGCCAATAGATAATACCATTTTACAATTTGGGCCCAAGTTAGAAGCAGAGCCTAAGGTGTAAATTATCGATAGTCCATATCTCGGAAACTATAAGAGATAATGCAATTTGGCAACCGGCAATGTAATTAGCATGCCGAATATTACTTGGAATGTGAATTGGAACGAAATCGCCAATAGATAAGACCATTTTACAATTTGGGCCCAAGTTAGAAGCAGAGCCTATGGTGTAAATTATCGATAGTCCATATCTCGGAAACTATAAGAGATAATGCAATTTGGCAACCGGCAATGTAATTAGCATGCCGAATATTACTTGGAATGTGAATTGGAACGAAATCGCCAATAGATAAGACCATTTTACAATTTGGGCCCAAGTTAGAAGCAGAGCCTAAGGTGTAAATTATCGATAGTCCATATCTCGGAAACTATAAGAGTTAATGCAATTTGGCAACCGGCAATGTAATTAGCATGACGAATATTACTTGGAATGTGAATTGGAACGAAATCGCCAATAGATAAGACCATTTTACAATTTGGGCCCAAGTTAGAAGCAGAGCCTAAGGTGTAAATTATCGATAGTCCATATCTCGGAAACTATAAGAGATAATGCAATTTGGCAACCGGCAATGTAATTAGCATGCCGAATATTACTTGGAATGTGAATTGGAACGAAATTGCCAATAGATAAGGCCATTTTACAATTTGGGCCCAAGTTAGAAGCAGAGCCTAAGGTGTAAATTATCGATAGTCCATATCTCTGAAACTATAAGAGATAATGCAATTTCGCAACCGGCAATGTAATTAGCATGCCGAATATTACTTGGAATGTGAATTGGAACGAAATCGCCAATAGATAAGACCATTTTACAATTTGGGCCCAAGTTAGAAGCAGAGCCTAAGGTGTAAATTATCGATAGTCCATATCTCGGAAACTATAAGAGATAATGCAATTTCGCAACCGGCAATGTAATTAGCATGCCGAATATCACTTGGAATGTGAATTGGGACGAAATCGCCAATAGATAAGACCATTTTACAATTTGGGCCCAAGTTAGAAGCAGAGCCTAAGGTGTAAATTATCGATAGTCCATATTTCGGAAACTATAAGAGATAATGCAATTTGGCAACCGGCAATGTAATTAGCATGCCGAATATTACTTGGAGTGTGAATTGGAACGAAATCGCCAATAGATAAGACCATTTTACAATTTGGGCCCAAGTTAGAAGCAGAGCCTAAGGTGTAAATTATCGATAGTCCATATCTCGGAAACTATAAGAGATAATGCAATTTGGCAACCGGCAATGTAATTAGCATGCCGAATATTACTTGGAATGTGAATTGGAACGGAATCGCCAATAGGTAAGACCATTTTACAATTTGGGCCCAAGTTAGAAGCAGAGCCTAAGGTGTAAATTATCGATAGTCCATATCTCGGAAACTATAAGAGATAATGCAATTTGGCAACCGGCAATGAAATTAGCATGCCGAATATTACTTGGAATGTGAATTGGAACGAAATCGCCAATAGATAAGACCATTTTACAATTTGGGCCCAAGTTAGAAGCAGAGCCTAAGATGTAAATTATCGATAGTCCATATCTCGGAAACTATAAGAGATAATGCAATTTCGCAACCGGCAATGTAATTAGCATGCCGAATATTACTTGGAGTGTGAATTGGAACGAAATCGCCAATAGATAAGACCATTTTACAATTTGGGCCCAAGTTAGAAGCAGAGCCTAAGGTGTAAATAATCGATAGTCCATATCTCGGAAACTATAAGAGATAATGCAATTTGGCAACCGGCAATGTAATTAGCATGCCGAATATTACTTGGAATGTGAATTGGAACGAAATCGCCAATAGATAAGACCATTTTACAATTTGGGCCCAAGTTAGAAGCAGAGCCTAAGGTGTAAATTATTGATAGTCCATATCTCGGAAACTATAAGAGATAATGCAATTTCGCAACCGGCAATGTAATTAGCATGCCGAATATCACTTGGAATGTGAATTGGGACGAAATCGCCAATAGATAAGACCATTTTACAATTTGGGCCCAAGTTAGAAGCAGAGCCTAAGGTGTAAATTATCGATAGTCCATATCTCGGAAACTATAAGAGATAATGCAATTTGGCAACCGGCAATGTAATTAGCATGCCGAATATTACTTGGAATGTGAATTGGAACGAAATCGCCAATAGATAAGACCATTTTACAATTTGGGCCCAAGTTAGAAGCAGAGCCTAAGGTGTAAATTATCGATAGTCCATATCTCGGAAACTATAAGAGATAATGCAATTTCGCAACCGGCAATGTAATTAGCATGCCGAATATTACTTGGAGTGTGAATTGGAACGAAATCGCCAATAGATAAGACCATTTTACAATTTGGGCCCAAGTTAGAAGCAGAGCCTAAGGTGTAAATTATCGATAGTCCATATCTCGGAAACTATAAGAGATAATGCAATTTGGCAACCGGCAATGTAATTAGCATGCCGAATATTACTTGGAATGTGAATTGGAACGAAATAGCCAATAGATAAGACCATTTTACAATTTGGGCCCAAGTTAGAAGCAGAGCCTAAGGTGTAAATTATCGATAGTCCATATCTCGGAAACTATAAGAGATAATGCAATTTGGCAACCGGCAATGTAATTAGCATGCCGAATATTACTTGGAATGTGAATTGGAACGAAATCGCCAATAGATAAGACCATTTTACAATTTGGGCCCAAGTTAGAAGCAGAGCCTAAGGTGTAAATTATCGATAGTCCATATCTCGGAAACTATAAGAGATAATGCAATTTGGTAACCGGCAATGTAATTAGCATGCCGAATATTACTTGGAATGTGAATTGGAACGAAATCGCCAATAGATAAGACCATTTTACAATTTGGGCCCAAGTTAGAAGCAGAGCCTAAGGTGTAAATTATCGATAGTCCATATCTCGGAAACTATAAGAGATAATGCAATTTGGCAACCGGCAATGTAATTAGCATGCCAAATATTACTTGGAATGTGAATTGGAACGAAATCGCCAATAGATAAGACCATTTTACAATTTGGGCCCAAGTTAGAAGTAGAGCCTAAGGTGTAAATTATCGATAGTCCATATCTCGGAAACTATAAGAGATAATGCAATTTGGCAACCGGCAATGTAATTAGCATGCCGAATATTACTTGGAATGTGAATTGCAACTAAATCGCCAATAGATAAGACCATTTTACAATTTGGGCCCAAGTTAGAAGCAGAGCCTAAGGTGTAAATTATCGATAGTCCATATCTCGGAAACTATAAGAGATAATGCAATTTGGCAACCGGCAATGTAATTAGCATGCCGAATATTACTTGGATTGTGAATTGGAACGAAATCGCCAATAGATAAGACCATTTTACAATTTGGGCCCAAGTTAGAAGCAGAGCCTAAGGTGTAAATTATCGATAGTCCATATCTCGGAAACTATAGAGATAATGCAATTTGGCAAACGGCAATGTAATTAGCATGCCGAATATTACTTGGAATGTGAATTGCAACTAAATCGCCAATAGATAAGACCATTTTACAATTTGGGCCCAAGTTAGAAGCAGAGCCTAAGGTGTAAATTATCGATAGTCCATATCTCGGAAACTATAAGAGATAATGCAATTTGGCAACCGGCAATGTAATTAGCATGCCGAATATTACTTGGAATGTGAATTGGAACGAAATCGCCAATAGATAAGACCGTTTTACAATTTGGGCCCAAGTTAGAAGCAGAGCCTAAGGTGTAAATTATCGATAGTCCATATCTCGGAAACTATAAGAGATAATCCAATTTCGCAACCGGCAATGTAATTAGCATGCCGAACCTCACTTGGAATGTGAATTGGGACGAAATCGCCAATAGATAAGACCATTTTACAATTTGGGCCCAAGTTAGAAGCAGAGCCTATGGTGTAAATTATCGATAGTCCATATCTCGGAAACTATAAGAGATAATGCAATTTGGCAACCGGCAATATAATTAGCATGCCGAATATTACTTGGAATGTGAATTGGAACGAAATCTCCAATAGATAAGACCATTTTACAATTTGGGCCCAAGTTAGAAGCAGAGCCTATGGTGTAAATTATCGATAGTCCATATCTCGGAAACTATAAGAGATAATGCAATTTGGCAACCGGCAATGTAATTAGCATGCCGAATATTACTTGGAATGTGAATTGGAACGAAATCGCCAATAGATAAGACCATTTTACAATTTGGGCCCAAGTTAGAAGCAGAGCCTAAGGTGTAAATTATCGATAGTCCTTATCTCGGAAACTATAAGAGTTAATGGAATTTGGCAACCGGCAATGTAATTAGCATGCCGAATATTACTTGGAATGTGAATTGGAACGAAATCGCCAATAGATAAAACCATTTTACAATTTGGGCCCAAGTTAGAAGCAGAGCCTATGGTGTAAATTATCGATAGTCCATATCTCGGAAACTATAAGAGATAATGCAATTTGGCAACCGGCAATGTAATTAGCATGCCGAATATTACTTGGAATGTGAATTGGAACGAAATCGCCAATAGATAAGACCATTTTACAATTTGGGCCCAAGTTAGAAGCAGAGCCTAAGGTGTAAATTATCGATAGTCCTTATCTCGGAAACTATAAGAGTTAATGGAACTTGGCAACCGGCAATGTAATTAGCATGCCGAATATTACTTGGAATGTGAATTGGAACGAAATCGCCAATAGATAAGACCATTTTACAATTTGGGCCCAAGTTAGAAGCAGAGCCTAAGGTGTAAATTATCGATAGTCCATATCTCGGAAACTATAAGAGATAATGCAATTTGGCAACCGGCAATGTAATTAGCATGCCGAATATTACTTGGAATGTGAATTGGAACGAAATTGCCAATAGATAAGACCATTTTACAATTTGGGCCCAAGTTAGAAGCAGAGCCTAAGGTGTAAATTATCGATAGTCCATATCTCTGAAACTATAAGAGATAATGCATTTTCGCAACCGGTAATGTAATTAGCATGCCGAATATTAATTGGAATGTGAATTGGGACGAAATCGCCGATAGATAAGGCCATTTTACAATTTGGGCCCAAGTTAGAAGCAGAGCCTAAGGTGTAAATTATCGATAGTCCATATCTCGGAAACTATAAGAGATAATGCAATTTGGCAACCGGCAATGTAATTAGCATGCCGAATATTACTTGGAATGTGAATTGGAACGAAATCGCCAATAGATAAGACCATTTTACAATTTGGGCCCAAGTTAGAAGCAGAGCCTAAGGTTTAAATTATGGATAGTCCATATCTCGGAAACTATAAGAGTTAATGCAATTTGGCAACCGGCAATGTAATTAGCATGCCGAATATTACTTGGAATGTGAATTGGAACGAAATCGCCAATAGATAAGACCATTTTACAATTTGGGCCCAAGTTAGAAGCAGAGCCTAAGGTGTAAATTATCGATAGTCCATATCTCGGAAACTATAAGAGATAATGCAATTTGGCAACCGGCAATGTAATTAGCATGCCGAATATTACTTGGAATGTGAATTGGAACGAAATTGCCAATAGATAAGACCATTATACAATTTGGGCCCAAGTTAGAAGCAGAGCCTAAGGTGTAAATTATCGATAGTCCATATCTCTGAAACTATAAGAGATAATACAATTTCGCAACCGGCAATGTAATTAGCATGCCGAATATTACTTGGAATGTGAATTGGGACGAAATCGCCAATAGATAAGGCCATTTTACAATTTGGGCCCAAGTTAGAAGCAGAGCCTAAGGTGTAAATTATCGATAGTCCATATCTCGGAAACTATAAGAGATAATGCAATTTGGCAACCGGCAATGTAATTAGCATGCCGAATATTACTTGGAATGTGAATTGGAACGAAATCGCCAATAGATAAGACCATTTTACAATTTGGGCCCAAGTTAGAAGCAGAGCTTAAGGTGTAAATTATCGATAGTCTATATCTCGGAAACTATAAGAGATAATGCAATTTGGCAACCGGCAATGTAATTAGCATGCCGAATATTACTTGGAATGTGAATTGGAACGAAATCGCCAATAGATAAGACCATTTTACAATTTGGGCCCAAGTTAGAAGCAGAGCCTAAGGTGTAAATTATCGATAGTCCATATCTTGGAAACTATAAGAGATAATGCAATTTCGCAACCGGCAATGTAATTAGCATGCCAAATATTACTTGGAGTGTGAATTGGAACGAAATCGCCAATAGATAAGACCATTTTACAATTTGGGCCCAAGTTAGAAGCAGAGCCTAAGGTGTAAATTATCGATAGTTCATATCTCGGAAACTATAAGAGATAATGCAATTTGGTAACCGGCAATGTAATTAGCATGCCGAATATTACTTGGAATGTGAATTGGAACGAAATCGCCAATAGATAAGGCCATTTTACAATTTGGGCCCAAGTTAGAAGCAGAGCCTAAGGTGTAAATTATCGATAGTCCATATCTCGGAAACTATAAGAGATAATGCAATTTGGCAACCGGCAATGTAATTGGCATGCCAAATATTACTTGGAATGTGAATTGGAACGAAATCGCCAATAGATAAGACCATTTTACAATTTGGGCCCAAGTTAGAAGCAGAGCCTAAGGTGTAAATTATCGATAGTCCATATCTCGGAAACTATAAGAGATAATGCAATTTGGCAACCGGCAATGTAATTAGCATGCCGAATATTACTTGGAATGTGAATTGCAACTAAATCGCCAATAGATAAGACCATTTTACAATTTGGGCCCAAGTTAGAAGCAGAGCCTAAGGTGTAAATTATCGATAGTCCATATCTCGGAAACTCTAAGAGATAATGCAATTTGGCAACCGGCAATGTAATTAGCATGCCGAATATTACTTGGAATGTGAATTGGAACGAAATCGCCAATAGATAAGACCATTTTACAATTTGGGCCCAAGTTAGAAGCAGAGCCTAAGGTGTAAATTATCGATAGTCCATATCTCGGAAACTATAGAGATAATGCAATTTGGCAACCGGCAATGTAATTAGCATGCCGAATATTACTTGGAATGTGAATTGCAACTAAATCGCCAATAGATAAGACCATTTTACAATTTGGGCCCAAGTTAGAAGCAGAGCCTAAAGTGTAAATTATCGATAGTCCATATCTCGGAAACTATAAGAGATAATGCAATTTGGCAACCGGCAATGTAATTAGCATGCCGAATATTACTTGGAATGTGAATTGGGACGAAATCGCCAATAGATAAGACCATTTTACAATTTGGGCCCAAGTTAGAAGCAGAGCCTAAGGTGTAAATTATCGATAGTCCATATCTCGGAAACTATAAGAGATAATGCAATTTGGCAACCGGCAATGTAATTAGCATGCCGAATATTACATGGAATGTGAATTGGAACGAAATCGCCAATAGGTAAGACCATTTTACAATTTGGGCCCAAGTTAGAAGCAGAGCCTAAGGTGTAAATTATCGATAGTCCATATCTCGGAAACTATAAGAGATAATTCAATTTGGCAACCGGCAATGTAATTAGCATGCCGAATATTACTTGGAATGTGAATTGGAACGAAATCGCCAATAGATAATACCATTTTACAATTTGGGCCCAAGTTAGAAGCAGAGCCTAAGGTGTAAATTATCGATAGTCCATATCTCGGAAACTATAAGAGATAATGCAATTTGGCAAACGGCAATGTAATTAGCATGCCGAATATTACTTGGAATGTGAATTGGAACGAAATCGCCAATAGATAAGACCATTTTACAATTTGGGCCCAAGTTAGAAGCAGAGCCTATGGTGTAAATTATCGATAGTCCATATCTCGGAAACTATAAGAGATAATGCAATTTGGCAACCGGCAATGTAATTAGCATGCCGAATATTACTTGGAATGTGAATTGGAACGAAATCGCCAATAGATAAGACCATTTTACAATTTGGGCCCAAGTTAGAAGCAGAGCCTAAGGTGTAAATTATCGATAGTCCATATCTCGGAAACTATAAGAGTTAATGCAATTTGGCAACCGGCAATGTAATTAGCATGACGAATATTACTTGGAATGTGAATTGGAACGAAATCGCCAATAGATAAGACCATTTTACAATTTGGGCCCATGTTAGAAGCAGAGCCTAAGGTGTAAATTATCGATAGTCCATATCTCGGAAACTATAAGAGATAATGCAATTTGGCAACCGGCAATGTAATTAGCATGCCGAATATTACTTGGAATGTGAATTGGAACGAAATTGCCAATAGATAAGACCATTTTACAATTTGGGCCCAAGTTAGAAGCAGAGCCTAAGGTGTAAATTATCGATAGTCCATATCTCGGAAACTATAAGAGATAATGCAATTTGGCAACCGGCAATGTAATTAGCATGCCGAATATTACTTGGAATGTGAATTGGAACGAAATTGCCAATAGATAAGACCATTTTACAATTTGGGCCCAAGTTAGAAGCAGAGCCTAAGGTGTAAATTATCGATAGTCCATATCTCGGAAACTATAAGAGATAATGCAATTTGGCAACCGGCAATGTAATTAGCATGCCGAATATTACTTGGAATGTGAATTGGAACGAAATTGCCAATAGATAAGACCATTTTACAATTTGGGCCCAAGTTAGAAGCAGAGCCTAAGGTGTAAATTATCGATAGTCCATATCTCTGAAACTATAAGAGATAATGCAATTTCGCAACCGGCAATGTAATTAGCATGCCGAATATTACTTGGAATGTGAATTGGAACGAAATCGCCAATAGATAAGACCATTTTACAATTTGGGCCCAAGTTAGAAGCAGAGCCTAAGGTGTAAATTATCGATAGTCCATATCTCGGAAACTATAAGAGATAATGCAATTTCGCAACCGGCAATGTAATTAGCATGCCGAATATCACTTGGAATGTGAATTGGGACGAAATCGCCAATAGATAAGACCATTTTACAATTTGGGCCCAAGTTAGAAGCAGAGCCTAAGGTGTAAATTATCGATAGTCCATATTTCGGAAACTATAAGAGATAATGCAATTTGGCAACCGGCAATGTAATTAGCATGCCGAATATTACTTGGAGTGTGAATTGGAACGAAATCGCCAATAGATAAGACCATTTTACAATTTGGGCCCAAGTTAGAAGCAGAGCCTAAGGTGTAAATTATCGATAGTCCATATCTCGGAAACTATAAGAGATAATGCAATTTGGCAACCGGCAATGTAATTAGCATGCCGAATATTACTTGGAATGTGAATTGGAACGGAATCGCCAATAGGTAAGACCATTTTACAATTTGGGCCCAAGTTAGAAGCAGAGCCTAAGGTGTAAATTATCGATAGTCCATATCTCGGAAACTATAAGAGGTAATGCAATTTGGCAACCGGCAATGAAATTAGCATGCCGAATATTACTTGGAATGTGAATTGGAACGAAATCGCCAATAGATAAGACCATTTTACAATTTGGGCCCAAGTTAGAAGCAGAGCCTAAGGTGTAAATTATCGATAGTCCATATCTCGGAAACTATAAGAGATAATGCAATTTCGCAACCGGCAATGTAATTAGCATGCCGAATATTACTTGGAGTGTGAATTGGAACGAAATCGCCAATAGATAAGACCATTTTACAATTTGGGCCCAAGTTAGAAGCAGAGCCTAAGGTGTAAATAATCGATAGTCCATATCTCGGAAACTATAAGAGATAATGCAATTTGGCAACCGGCAATGTAATTAGCATGCCGAATATTACTTGGAATGTGAATTGGAACGAAATCGCCAATAGATAAGACCATTTTACAATTTGGGCCCAAGTTAGAAGCAGAGCCTAAGGTGTAAATTATTGATAGTCCATATCTCGGAAACTATAAGAGATAATGCAATTTCGCAACCGGCAATGTAATTAGCATGCCGAATATCACTTGGAATGTGAATTGGGACGAAATCGCCAATAGATAAGACCATTTTACAATTTGGGCCCAAGTTAGAAGCAGAGCCTAAGGTGTAAATTATCGATAGTCCATATCTCGGAAACTATAAGAGATAATGCAATTTGGCAACCGGCAATGTAATTAGCATGCCGAATATTACTTGGAATGTGAATTGGAACGAAATCGCCAATAGATAAGACCATTTTACAATTTGGGCCCAAGTTAGAAGCAGAGCCTAAGGTGTAAATTATCGATAGTCCATATCTCGGAAACTATAAGAGATAATGCAATTTCGCAACCGGCAATGTAATTAGCATGCCGAATATTACTTGGAGTGTGAATTGGAACGAAATCGCCAATAGATAAGACCATTTTACAATTTGGGCCCAAGTTAGAAGCAGAGCCTAAGGTGTAAATTATCGATAGTCCATATCTCGGAAACTATAAGAGATAATGCAATTTGGCAACCGGCAATGTAATTAGCATGCCGAATATTACTTGGAATGTGAATTGGAACGAAATAGCCAATAGATAAGACCATTTTACAATTTGGGCCCAAGTTAGAAGCAGAGCCTAAGGTGTAAATTATCGATAGTCCATATCTCGGAAACTATAAGAGATAATGCAATTTGGCAACCGGCAATGTAATTAGCATGCCGAATATTACTTGGAATGTGAATTGGAACGAAATCGCCAATAGATAAGACCATTTTACAATTTGGGCCCAAGTTAGAAGCAGAGCCTAAGGTGTAAATTATCGATAGTCCATATCTCGGAAACTATAAGAGATAATGCAATTTGGTAACCGGCAATGTAATTAGCATGCCGAATATTACTTGGAATGTGAATTGGAACGAAATCGCCAATAGATAAGACCATTTTACAATTTGGGCCCAAGTTAGAAGCAGAGCCTAAGGTGTAAATTATCGATAGTCCATATCTCGGAAACTATAAGAGATAATGCAATTTGGCAACCGGCAATGTAATTAGCATGCCAAATATTACTTGGAATGTGAATTGGAACGAAATCGCCAATAGATAAGACCATTTTACAATTTGGGCCCAAGTTAGAAGCAGAGCCTAAGGTGTAAATTATCGATAGTCCATATCTCGGAAACTATAAGAGATAATGCAATTTGGCAACCGGCAATGTAATTAGCATGCCGAATATTACTTGGAATGTGAATTGCAACTAAATCGCCAATAGATAAGACCATTTTACAATTTGGGCCCAAGTTAGAAGCAGAGCCTAAGGTGTAAATTATCGATAGTCCATATCTCGGAAACTATAAGAGATAATGCAATTTGGCAACCGGCAATGTAATTAGCATGCCGAATATTACTTGGATTGTGAATTGGAACGAAATCGCCAATAGATAAGACCATTTTACAATTTGGGCCCAAGTTAGAAGCAGAGCCTAAGGTGTAAATTATCGATAGTCCATATCTCGGAAACTATAGAGATAATGCAATTTGGCAACCGGCAATGTAATTAGCATGCCGAATATTACTTGGAATGTGAATTGCAACTAAATCGCCAATAGATAAGACCATTTTACAATTTGGGCCCAAGTTAGAAGCAGAGCCTAAGGTGTAAATTATCGATAGTCCATATCTCGGAAACTATAAGAGATAATGCAATTTGGCAACCGGCAATGTAATTAGCATGCCGAATATTACTTGGAATGTGAATTGGAACGAAATCGCCAATAGATAAGACCATTTTACAATTTGGGCCCAAGTTAGAAGCAGAGCCTAAGGTGTAAATTATCGATAGTCCATATCTCGGAAACTATAGAGATAATGCAATTTGGCAACCGGCAATGTAATTAGCATGCCGAATATTACTTGGAATGTGAATTGCAACTAAATCGCCAATAGATAAGACCATTTTACAATTTGGGCCCAAGTTAGAAGCAGAGCCTAAGGTGTAAATTATCGATAGTCCATATCTCGGAAACTATAAGAGATAATCCAATTTCGCAACCGGCAATGTAATTAGCATGCCGAACATCACTTGGAATGTGAATTGGGACGAAATCGCCAATAGATAAGACCATTTTACCATTTGGGCCCAAGTTAGAAGCAGAGCCTATGGTGTAAATTATCGATAGTCCATATCTCGGAAACTATAAGAGATAATGCAATTTGGCAACCGGCAATATAATTAGCATGCCGAATATTACTTGGAATGTGAATTGGAACGAAATCTCCAATAGATAAGACCATTTTACAATTTGGGCCCAAGTTAGAAGCAGAGCCTATGGTGTAAATTATCGATAGTCCATATCTCGGAAACTATAAGAGATAATGCAATTTGGCAACCGGCAATGTAATTAGCATGCCGAATATTACTTGGAATGTGAATTGGAACGAAATCGCCAATAGATAAGACCATTTTACAATTTGGGCCCAAGTTAGAAGCAGAGCCTAAGGTGTAAATTATCGATAGTCCTTATCTCGGAAACTATAAGAGTTAATGGAATTTGGCAACCGGCAATGTAATTAGCATGCCGAATATTACTTGGAATGTGAATTGGAACGAAATCGCCAATAGAAAGACCATTTTACAATTTGGGCCCAAGTTAGAAGCAGAGCCTAAGGTGTAAATTATCGATAGTCCATATCTCGGAAACTATAAGAGATAATGCATTTTCGCAACCGGCAATGTAATTAGCATGCCGAATATTACTTGGAATGTGAATTGGGACGAAATCGCCAATAGATAAGGCCATTTTACAATTTGGGCCCAAGTTAGAAGCAGAGCCTAAGGTGTAAATTATCGATAGTCCATATCTCGGAAACTATAAGAGATAATGCAATTTGGCAACCGGCAATGTAATTAGCATGCCGAATATTACTTGGAATGTGAATTGGAACGAAATCGCCAATAGATAAGACCATTTTACAATTTGGGCCCAAGTTAGAAGCAGAGCCTAAGGTGTAAATTATTGATAGTCCATATCTCGGAAACTATAAGAGTTAATGCAATTTGGCAACCGGCAATGTAATTAGCATGCCGAATATTACTTGGAATGTGAATTGGAACGAAATCGCCAATAGATAAGACCATTTTACAATTTGGGCCCAAGTTAGAAGCAGAGCCTAAGGTGTAAATTATCGATAGTCCATATCTCGGAAACTATAAGAGATAATGCATTTTCGCAACCGGCAATGTAATTAGCATGCCGAATATTACTTGGAATGTGAATTGGGACGAAATCGCCAATAGATAAGGCCATTTTACAATATGGGCCCAAGTTAGAAGCAGAGCCTAAGGTGTAAATTATCGATAGTCCATATCTCGGAAACTATAAGAGATAATGCAATTTGGCAACCGGCAATGTAATTAGCATGCCGAATATTACTTGGAATGTGAATTGGAACGAAATCGCCAATAGATAAGACCATTTTACAATTTGGGCCCAAGTTAGAAGCAGAGCCTAAGGTGTAAATTATCGATAGTCCATATCTCTGAAACTATAAGAGATAATGCATTTTTGCAACCGGCAATGTAATTAGCATGCCGAATATTACTTGGAATGTGAATTGGGACGAAATCGCCAATAGATAAGGCCATTTTACAATTTGGGCCCAAGTTAGAAGCAGAGCCTAAGGTGTAAATTATCGATAGTCCATATCTCGGAAACTATAAGAGATAATGCAATTTGGCAACCGGCAATGTAATTAGCATGCCGAATATTACTTGGAATGTGAATTGGAACGAAATCGCCAATAGATAAGACCATTTTACAATTTGGGCCCAAGTTAGAAGCAGAGCCTAAGGTGTAAATTATTGATAGTCCATATCTCGGAAACTATAAGAGTTAATGCAATTTGGCAACCGGCAATGTAATTAGCATGCCGAATATTACTTGGAATGTGAATTGGAACGAAATCGCCAATAGATAAGACCATTTTACAATTTGGGCCCAAGTTAGAAGCAGAGCCTAAGGTGTAAATTATCGATAGTCCATATCTCGGAAACTATAAGAGATAATGCAATTTGGCAACCGGCAATGTAATTAGCATGCCGAATATTACTTGGAATGTGAATTGGAACGAAATCGCCAATAGATAAGACCATTTTACAATTTGGGCCCAAGTTAGAAGCAGAGCCTAAGGTGTAAATTATCGATAGTCCATATCTCGGAAACTATAAGAGATAATGCAATTTCGCAACCGGCAATGTAATTAGCATGCCGAATATTACTTGGAGTGTGAATTGGAACGAAATCGCCAATAGATAAGGCCATTTTACAATTTGGGCCCAAGTTAGAAGCAGAGCCTAAGGTGTAAATTATCGATAGTCCATATCCCGGAAACTATAAGAGATAATGCAATTTGGCAACCGGCAATGTAATTAGCATGCCGAATATTACTTGGAATGTGAATTGGAACGAAATCGCCAATAGATAAGACCATTTTACAATTTGGGCCCAAGTTAGAAGCAGAGCCTAAGGTGTAAATTATCGATAGTCCATATCTCGGAAACTATAAGAGATAATGCAATTTGGCGACCGGCAATGTAATTAGCATGCCGAATATTACTTGGAATGTGAATTGGAACGAAATCGCCAATAGATAAGACCATTTTACAATTTGGGCCCAAGTTAGAAGCAGAGCCTAAGGTGTAAATTATCGATAGTCCATATCTCGGAAACTATAGAGATAATGCAATTTGGCAACCGGCAATGTAATTAGCATGCCGAATATTACTTGGAATGTGAATTGCAACTAAATCGCCAATAGATAAGACCATTTTACAATTTGGGCCCAAGTTAGAAGCAGAGCCTAAGGTGTAAATTATCGATAGTCCATATCTCGGAAACTATAAGAGATAATGCAATTTGGCGACCGGCAATGTAATTAGCATGCCGAATATTACTTGGAATGTGAATTGCAACTAAATCGCCAATAGATAAGACCATTTTACAATTTGGGCCCAAGTTAGAAGCAGAGCCTAAGGTGTAAATTATCGATAGTCCATATCTCGGAAACTATAAGAGATAATGCAATTTGGCGACCGGCAATGTAATTAGCATGCCGAATATTACTTGGAATGTGA
This sequence comes from Rhynchophorus ferrugineus, assembly GCF_030347505.1. NCBI lineage: Eukaryota > Metazoa > Arthropoda > Insecta > Coleoptera > Curculionidae > Rhynchophorus > Rhynchophorus ferrugineus. Next base: position 129,297 of record NW_027472834.1, read on the forward strand.
ATTGCAACTAAATCGCCAATAGATAAGACCATTTTACAATTTGGGCCCAAGTTAGAAGCAGAGCCTAAGGTGTAAATTATCGATAGTCCATATCTCGGAAACTATAAGAGATAATGCAATTTGGCGACCGGCAATGTAATTAGCATGCCGAATATTACTTGGAATGTGAATTGCAACTAAATCGCCAATAGATAAGACCATTTTACAATTTGGGCCCAAGTTAGAAGCAGAGCCTAAGGTGTAAATTATCGATAGTCCATATCTCGGAAACTATAAGAGATAATGCAATTTGGCGACCGGCAATGTAATTAGCATGCCGAATATTACTTGGAATGTGAATTGGAACGAAATCGCCAATAGATAAGACCATTTTACAATTTGGGCCCAAGTTAGAAGCAGAGCCTAAGGTGTAAATTATCGATAGTCCATATCTCGGAAACTATAAGAGATAATGCAATTTGGCAACCGGCAATGTAATTAGCATGCCGAATATTACTTGGAATGTGAATTGGAACGAAATCGCCAATAGATAAGACCATTTTACAATTTGGGCCCAAGTTAGAACTTGGAATGTGAATTGGGACGAAATCGCCAATAGATAAGGCCATTTTACAATTTGGGCCCAAGTTAGAAGCAGAGCCTAAGGTGTAAATTATCGATAGTCCATATCTCGGAAACTATAAGAGATAATGCAATTTGGCAACCGGCAATGTAATTAGCATGCCGAATATTACTTGGAATGTGAATTGGAACGAAATCGCCAATAGATAAGACCATTTTACAATTTGGGCCCAAGTTAGAAGCAGAGCCTAAGGTGTAAATTTTTGATAGTCCATATCTCGGAAACTATAAGTGTTAATGCAATTTGGCAACCGGCATTGTAATTAGCATGCCGAATATTACTTGGAATGTGAATTGGAACGAAATCGCCAATAGATAAGACCATTTTACAATTTGGGCCCAAGTTAGAAGCAGAGCCTAAGGTGTAAATTATCGATAGTCCATATCTCTGAAACTATAAGAGATAATGCAATTTCGCAACCGGCAATGTAATTAGCATGCCGAATATTACCTGGAATGTGAATTGGAACGAAATCGCTAATAGATAAGACCATTTTACAATTTGGGCCCAAGTTAGAAGCAGAGCCTAAGGTGTAAATTATCGATAGTCTATATCTCGGAACTATAAGAGATAATGCAATTTGGCAACCGGCAATGTAATTAGCATGCCGAATATTACTTGGAATGTGAATTGGAACGAAATCGCCAATAGATAAGACCATTTTACAATTTGGGCCCATGTTAGAAGCAGAGCCTAAGGTGTAAATTATCGATAGTCCATATCTCGGAAACTATAAGAGATAATGCAATTTCGCAACCGGCAATGTAATTAGAATGCCGAATATTACTTGGAGTGTGAATTGGAACGAAATCGCCAATAGATAAGACCATTTTACAATTTGGGCCCAAGTTAGAAGCAGAGCCTAAGGTGTAAATTATCGATAGTCCATATCTCGGAAACTATAAGAGATAATGCAATTTGGTAACCGGCAATGTAATTAGCATGCCGAAAATTACTTGGAATGTGAATTGGAACGAAATCGCCAATAGATAAGACCATTTTACAATTTGGGCCCAAGTTTGAAGCAGAGCCTAAGGTGTAAATTATCGATAGTCCATATCTCGGAAACTATAAGAGATAATGCAATTTGGCAACCGGCAATGTAATTAGCATGCCAAATATTACTTGGAATGTGAATTGGAACGAAATCGCCAATAGATAAGACCATTTTACAATTTGGGCCCAAGTTAGAAGCAGAGCCTAAGGTGTAAATTATCGATAGTCCATATCTCGGAAACTATAAGAGATAATGCAATTTGGCAACCGGCAATGTAATTAGCATGCCGAATATTACTTGGAATGTGAATTGCAACTAAATCGCCAATAGATAAGACCATTTTACAATTTGGGCCCAAGTTAGAAGCAGAGCCTAAGGTGTAAATTATCGATAGTCCATCGATCACGGACGAACATAGAGATAATGCAATTTGGCAACCGGCAATGTAATTAGCATGCCGAATATTACTTGGAATGTGAATTGCAACTAAATCGCCAATAGATAAGACCATTTTACAATTTGGGCCCAAGTTAGAAGCAGAGCCTAATGTGTAAATTATCGATAGTCCATATCTCGGAAACTATAAGAGATAATGCAATTTGGCAACCGGCAATGTAATTAGCATGCCGAATATTACTTGGAATGTGAATTGGAACGAAATCGCCAATAGATAAGACCGTTTTACAATTTGGGCCCAAGTTAGAAGCAGAGCCTAAGGTGTAAATTATCGATAGTCCATATCTCGGAAACTATAAGAGATAATCCAATTTCGCAACCGGCAATGTAATTAGCATGCCGAACATCACTTGGAATGTGAATTGGGACGAAATCGCCAATAGATAAGACCATTTTACAATTTGGGCCCAAGTTAGAAGCAGAGCCTATGGTGTAAATTATCGATAGTCCATATCTCGGAAACTATAAGAGATAATGCAATTTGGCAACCGGCAATATAATTAGCATGCCGAATATTACTTGGAATGTGAATTGGAACGAAATCTCCAATAGATAAGGCCATTTTACAATTTGGGCCCAAGTTAGAAGCAGAGCCTAAGGTGTAAATTATCGATAGTCCATATCTCGGAAACTATAAGAGATAATGCAATTTGGCAACCGGCAATGTAATTAGCATGCCGAATATTACTTGGAATGTGAATTGGAACGAAATCGCCAATAGATAAGACCATTTTACAATTTGGGCCCAAGTTAGAAGCAGAGCCTAAGGTGTAAATTATTGATAGTCCATATCTCCGAAACTATAAGAGTTAATGCAATTTGGCAACCGGCAATGTAATTAGCATGCCGAATATTACTTGGAATGTGAATTGGAACGAAATCGCCAATAGATAAGACCATTTTACAATTTGGGCCCAAGTTAGAAGCAGAGCCTAAGGTGTAAATTATCGATAGTCCATATCTCGGAAACTATAAGAGATAATGCAATTTGGCAACCGGCAATGTAATTAGCATGCCGAATATTACTTGAAATGTGAATTGGAACGAAATTGCCAATAGATAAGACCATTTTACAATTTGGGCCCAAGTTAGAAGCAGAGCCTAAGGTGTTAATTATCGATAGTCCATATCTCTGAAACTATAAGAGATAATGCAATTTCGCAACCGGCAATGTAATTAGCATGCCGAATATTACTTGGAATGTGAATTGGGACGAAATCACCAATAGATAAGGCCATTTTACAATTTGGGCCCAAGTTAGAAGCAGAGCCTAAGGTGTAAATTATCGATAGTCCATATCTCGGAAACTATAAGAGATAATGCAATTTGGCAACCGGCAATGTAATTAGCATGCCGAATATTACTTGGAATGTGAATTGGAACGAAATCGCCAATAGATAAGACCATTTTACAATTTGGGCCCAAGTTAGAAGCAGAGCCTAAGGTGTAAATTATCGATAGTCTATATCTCGGAAACTATAAGAGATAATGCAATTTGGCAACCGGCAATGTAATTAGCATGCCGAATATTACTTGGAATGTGAATTGGAACGAAATCGCCAATAGATAAGACCATTTTACAATTTGGGCCCAAGTTAGAAGCAGAGCCTAAGGTGTAAATTATCGATAGTCCATATCTCGGAAACTATAAGAGATAATGCAATTTCGCAACCGGCAATGTAATTAGCATGCCGAATATTACTTGGAGTGTGAATTGGAACGAAATCGCCAATAGATAAGACCATTTTACAATTTGGGCCCAAGTTAGAAGCAGAGCCTAAGGTGTAAATTATCGATAGTCCATATCTCGGAAACTATAAGAGATAATGCAATTTGGCAACCGGCAATGTAATTAGCATGCCAAATATTACTTGGAATGTGAATTGGAACGAAATCGCCAATAGATAAGACCATTTTACAATTTGGGCCCAAGTTAGAAGCAGAGCCTAAGGTGTAAATTATCGATAGTCCATATCTCGGAAACTATAAGAGATAATGCAATTTGGCAACCGACAATGTAATTAGCATGCCAAATATTACTTGGAATGTGAATTGGAACGAAATCGCCAATAGATAAGACCATTTTACAATTTGGGCCCAAGTTAGAAGCAGAGCCTAAGGTGTAAATTATCGATAGTCCATATCTCGGAAACTATAAGAGATAATGCAATTTGGCAACCGGCAATGTAATTAGCATGCCAAATATTACTTGGAATGTGAATTGGAACGAAATCGCCAATAGATAAGACCATTTTACAATTTGGGCCCAAGTTAGAAGCAGAGCCTAAGGTGTAAATTATCGATAGTCCATATCTCGGAAACTATAAGAGATAATGCAATTTGGCAACCGGCAATGTAATTAGCATGCCGAATATTACTTGGAATGTGAATTGCAACTAAATCGCCAATAGATAAGACCATTTTACAATTTGGGCCCAAGTTAGAAGCAGAGCCTAAGGTGTAAATTATCGATAGTCCATATCTCGGAAACTATAAGAGATAATGCAATTTGGCAACCGGCAATGTAATTAGCATGCCGAATATTACTTGGAATGTGAATTGGAACGAAATCGCCAATAGATAAGACCATTTTACAATTTGGGCCCAAGTTAGAAGCAGAGCCTAAGGTGTAAATTATCGATAGTCCATATCTCGGAAACTATAGAGATAATGCAATTTGGCAACCGGCAGTGTAATTAGCATGCCGAATATTACTTGGAATGTGAATTGCAACTAAATCGCCAATAGATAAGACCATTTTACAATTTGGGCCCAAGTTAGAAGCAGAGCCTAAGGTGTAAATTATCGATAGTCCATATCTCGGAAACTATAAGAGATAATGCAATTTGGCAACCGGCAATGTAATTAGCATGCCGAATATTACTTGGAATGTGAATTGGAACGAAATCGCCAATAGATAAGACCATTTTACAATTTGGGCCCAAGTTAGAAGCAGAGCCTAAGGTGTAAATTATCGATAGTCCATATCTCGGAAACTATAAGAGATAATGCAATTTCGCAACCGGCAATGTAATTAGCATGCCGAACATCACTTGGAATGTGAATTGGGACGAAATCGCCAATAGATAAGACCATTTTACAATTTGGGCCCAAGTTAGAAGCAGAGCCTAAGGTGTAAATTATCGATAGTCCATATCTCGGAAACTATAAGAGATAATGCAATTTGGCAACCGGCAATGTAATTAGCATGCCGAATATTACATGGAATGTGAATTGGAACGAAATCGCCAATAGGTAAGACCATTTTACAATTTGGGCCCAAGTTAGAAGCAGAGCCTAAGGTGTAAATTATCGATAGTCCATATCTCGGAAAGTATAAGAGATAATGCAATTTGGCAACCGGCAATGTAATTAGCATGCCGAATATTACTTGGAATGTGAATTGGAACGAAATCGCCAATAGATAAGACCATTTTACAATTTGGGCCCAAGTTAGAAGCAGAGCCTATGGTGTAAATTATCGATAGTCCATATCTCGGAAACTATAAGAGATAATGCAATTTGGCAACCGGCAATGTAATTAGCATGCCGAATATTACTTGGAATGTGAATAGGAACGAAATCGCCAATAGATAAGACCATTTTACAATTTGGGCCCAAGTTAGAAGCAGAGCCTAAGGTGTAAATTATCGATAGTCCATATCTCGGAAACTATAAGAGTTAATGCAATTTGGCAACAGGCAATGTAATTAGCATGACGAATATTACTTGGAATGTGAATTGGAACGAAATCGCCAATAGATAAGACCATTTTACAATTTGGGCCCAAGTTAGAAGCAGAGCCTAAGGTGTAAATTATCGATAGTCCATATCTCGGAAACTATAAGAGATAATGCAATTTGGCAACCGGCAATGTAATTAGCATGCCGAATATTACTTGGAATGTGAATTGGAACGAAATCGCCAATAGATAAGACCATTTTACAATTTGGGCCCAAGTTAGAGCCTAAGGTGTAAATTATCGATAGTCCATATCTCGGAAACTATAAGAGATAATGCAATTTGGCAACCTGCAATGTAATTAGCATGCGGAATATTACTTGGAATGTGAATTGGAACGAAATCGCCAATAGATAAGACCATTTTACAATTTGGGCCCAAGTTAGAAGCAGAGCCTAAGGTGTAAATTATTGATAGTCCATATCTCGGAAACTATAAGAGATAATGCAATTTGGCAACCGGCAATGTAATTAGCATGCCGAATATTACTTGGAATGTGAATTGGAACGAAATCGCCAATAGATAAGACCATTTTACAATTTGGGCCCAAGTTAGAAGCAGAGCCTAAGGTGTAAATTATCGATAGTCCATATCTCGGAAACTATAAGAGATAATGCAATTTGGCAACCGGCAATGTAATTAGCATGCCGAATATTACTTGGAATGTGAATTGGAACGAAATCGCCAATAGATAAGACCATTTTACAATTTGGGCCCAAGTTAGAAGCAGAGCCTAAGGTGTAAATTATCGATAGTCCATATCTCGGAAACTATAAGAGATAATGCAATTTGGCAACCGGCAATGTAATTAGCATGCCGAATATTACTTGGAATGTGAATTGGAACGAAATCGCCAATAGATAAGACCATTTTACAATTTGGGAGCAAGTTAGAAGCAGAGCCTAAGGTGTAAATTATCGATAGTCCATATCTCGGAAACTATAAGAGATAATGCAATTTCGCAACCGGCAATGTAATTAGCATGCCGAATATCACTTGGAATGTGAATTGGGACGAAATCGCCAATAGATAAGACCATTTTACAATTTGGGCCCAAGTTAGAAGCAGAGCCTAAGGTGTAAATTATCGATAGTCCATATCTCGGAAACTATAAGAGATAATGCAATTTGGCAACCGGCAATGTAATTAGCATGCCGAATATTACTTGGAATGTGAATTGGAACGAAATCGCCAATAGATAAGACCATTTTACAATTTGGGCCCAAGTTAGAAGCAGAGCCTAAGGTGTAAATTATCGATAGTCCATATCTCGGAAACTATAAGAGATAATGCAATTTGGCAACCGGCAATGTAATTAGCATGCCGAATATTACTCGGAATGTGAATTGGAACGGAATCGCCAATAGGTAAGACCATTTTACAATTTGGGCCCAAGTTAGAAGCAGAGCCTAAGGTGTAAATTATTGATAGTCCATATCTCGGAAACTATAAGAGATAATGCAATTTCGCAACCGGCAATGTAATTAGCATGCCGAATATCACTTGGAATGTGAATTGGGACGAAATTGCCAATAGATAAGACCATTTTACAATTTGGGCCCAAGTTAGAAGCAGAGCCTAAGGTGTTAATTATCGATAGTCCATATCTCTGAAACTATAAGAGATAATGCAATTTCGCAACCGGCAATGTAATTAGCATGCCGAATATTACTTGGAATGTGAATTGGGACGAAATCACCAATAGATAAGGCCATTTTACAATTTGGGCCCAAGTTAGAAGCAGAGCCTAAGGTGTAAATTATCGATAGTCCATATCTCGGAAACTATAAGAGATAATGCAATTTGGCAACCGGCAATGTAATTAGCATGCCGAATATTACTTGGAATGTGAATTGGAACGAAATCGCCAATAGATAAGACCATTTTACAATTTGGGCCCAAGTTAGAAGCAGAGCCTAAGGTGTAAATTATCGATAGTCTATATCTCGGAAACTATAAGAGATAATGCAATTTGGCAACCGGCAATGTAATTAGCATGCCGAATATTACTTGGAATGTGAATTGGAACGAAATCGCCAATAGATAAGACCATTTTACAATTTGGGCCCAAGTTAGAAGCAGAGCCTAAGGTGTAAATTATCGATAGTCCATATCTCGGAAACTATAAGAGATAATGCAATTTCGCAACCGGCAATGTAATTAGCATGCCGAATATTACTTGGAGTGTGAATTGGAACGAAATCGCCAATAGATAAGACCATTTTACAATTTGGGCCCAAGTTAGAAGCAGAGCCTAAGGTGTAAATTATCGATAGTCCATATCTCGGAAACTATAAGAGATAATGCAATTTGGCAACCGGCAATGTAATTAGCATGCCAAATATTACTTGGAATGTGAATTGGAACGAAATCGCCAATAGATAAGACCATTTTACAATTTGGGCCCAAGTTAGAAGCAGAGCCTAAGGTGTAAATTATCGATAGTCCATATCTCGGAAACTATAAGAGATAATGCAATTTGGCAACCGACAATGTAATTAGCATGCCAAATATTACTTGGAATGTGAATTGGAACGAAATCGCCAATAGATAAGACCATTTTACAATTTGGGCCCAAGTTAGAAGCAGAGCCTAAGGTGTAAATTATCGATAGTCCATATCTCGGAAACTATAAGAGATAATGCAATTTGGCAACCGGCAATGTAATTAGCATGCCAAATATTACTTGGAATGTGAATTGGAACGAAATCGCCAATAGATAAGACCATTTTACAATTTGGGCCCAAGTTAGAAGCAGAGCCTAAGGTGTAAATTATCGATAGTCCATATCTCGGAAACTATAAGAGATAATGCAATTTGGCAACCGGCAATGTAATTAGCATGCCGAATATTACTTGGAATGTGAATTGCAACTAAATCGCCAATAGATAAGACCATTTTACAATTTGGGCCCAAGTTAGAAGCAGAGCCTAAGGTGTAAATTATCGATAGTCCATATCTCGGAAACTATAAGAGATAATGCAATTTGGCAACCGGCAATGTAATTAGCATGCCGAATATTACTTGGAATGTGAATTGGAACGAAATCGCCAATAGATAAGACCATTTTACAATTTGGGCCCAAGTTAGAAGCAGAGCCTAAGGTGTAAATTATCGATAGTCCATATCTCGGAAACTATAGAGATAATGCAATTTGGCAACCGGCAGTGTAATTAGCATGCCGAATATTACTTGGAATGTGAATTGCAACTAAATCGCCAATAGATAAGACCATTTTACAATTTGGGCCCAAGTTAGAAGCAGAGCCTAAGGTGTAAATTATCGATAGTCCATATCTCGGAAACTATAAGAGATAATGCAATTTGGCAACCGGCAATGTAATTAGCATGCCGAATATTACTTGGAATGTGAATTGGAACGAAATCGCCAATAGATAAGACCATTTTACAATTTGGGCCCAAGTTAGAAGCAGAGCCTAAGGTGTAAATTATCGATAGTCCATATCTCGGAAACTATAAGAGATAATGCAATTTCGCAACCGGCAATGTAATTAGCATGCCGAACATCACTTGGAATGTGAATTGGGACGAAATCGCCAATAGATAAGACCATTTTACAATTTGGGCCCAAGTTAGAAGCAGAGCCTAAGGTGTAAATTATCGATAGTCCATATCTCGGAAACTATAAGAGATAATGCAATTTGGCAACCGGCAATGTAATTAGCATGCCGAATATTACATGGAATGTGAATTGGAACGAAATCGCCAATAGGTAAGACCATTTTACAATTTGGGCCCAAGTTAGAAGCAGAGCCTAAGGTGTAAATTATCGATAGTCCATATCTCGGAAAGTATAAGAGATAATGCAATTTGGCAACCGGCAATGTAATTAGCATGCCGAATATTACTTGGAATGTGAATTGGAACGAAATCGCCAATAGATAAGACCATTTTACAATTTGGGCCCAAGTTAGAAGCAGAGCCTATGGTGTAAATTATCGATAGTCCATATCTCGGAAACTATAAGAGATAATGCAATTTGGCAACCGGCAATGTAATTAGCATGCCGAATATTACTTGGAATGTGAATAGGAACGAAATCGCCAATAGATAAGACCATTTTACAATTTGGGCCCAAGTTAGAAGCAGAGCCTAAGGTGTAAATTATCGATAGTCCATATCTCGGAAACTATAAGAGTTAATGCAATTTGGCAACAGGCAATGTAATTAGCATGACGAATATTACTTGGAATGTGAATTGGAACGAAATCGCCAATAGATAAGACCATTTTACAATTTGGGCCCAAGTTAGAAGCAGAGCCTAAGGTGTAAATTATCGATAGTCCATATCTCGGAAACTATAAGAGATAATGCAATTTGGCAACCGGCAATGTAATTAGCATGCCGAATATTACTTGGAATGTGAATTGGAACGAAATCGCCAATAGATAAGACCATTTTACAATTTGGGCCCAAGTTAGAGCCTAAGGTGTAAATTATCGATAGTCCATATCTCGGAAACTATAAGAGATAATGCAATTTGGCAACCTGCAATGTAATTAGCATGCGGAATATTACTTGGAATGTGAATTGGAACGAAATCGCCAATAGATAAGACCATTTTACAATTTGGGCCCAAGTTAGAAGCAGAGCCTAAGGTGTAAATTATTGATAGTCCATATCTCGGAAACTATAAGAGATAATGCAATTTGGCAACCGGCAATGTAATTAGCATGCCGAATATTACTTGGAATGTGAATTGGAACGAAATCGCCAATAGATAAGACCATTTTACAATTTGGGCCCAAGTTAGAAGCAGAGCCTAAGGTGTAAATTATCGATAGTCCATATCTCGGAAACTATAAGAGATAATGCAATTTGGCAACCGGCAATGTAATTAGCATGCCGAATATTACTTGGAATGTGAATTGGAACGAAATCGCCAATAGATAAGACCATTTTACAATTTGGGCCCAAGTTAGAAGCAGAGCCTAAGGTGTAAATTATCGATAGTCCATATCTCGGAAACTATAAGAGATAATGCAATTTGGCAACCGGCAATGTAATTAGCATGCCGAATATTACTTGGAATGTGAATTGGAACGAAATCGCCAATAGATAAGACCATTTTACAATTTGGGAGCAAGTTAGAAGCAGAGCCTAAGGTGTAAATTATCGATAGTCCATATCTCGGAAACTATAAGAGATAATGCAATTTCGCAACCGGCAATGTAATTAGCATGCCGAATATCACTTGGAATGTGAATTGGGACGAAATCGCCAATAGATAAGACCATTTTACAATTTGGGCCCAAGTTAGAAGCAGAGCCTAAGGTGTAAATTATCGATAGTCCATATCTCGGAAACTATAAGAGATAATGCAATTTGGCAACCGGCAATGTAATTAGCATGCCGAATATTACTTGGAATGTGAATTGGAACGAAATCGCCAATAGATAAGACCATTTTACAATTTGGGCCCAAGTTAGAAGCAGAGCCTAAGGTGTAAATTATCGATAGTCCATATCTCGGAAACTATAAGAGATAATGCAATTTGGCAACCGGCAATGTAATTAGCATGCCGAATATTACTCGGAATGTGAATTGGAACGGAATCGCCAATAGGTAAGACCATTTTACAATTTGGGCCCAAGTTAGAAGCAGAGCCTAAGGTGTAAATTATTGATAGTCCATATCTCGGAAACTATAAGAGATAATGCAATTTCGCAACCGGCAATGTAATTAGCATGCCGAATATCACTTGGAATGTGAATTGGGACGAAATCGCCAATAGATAAGACCATTGTACAATTTGGGCCCAAGTTAGAAGCAGAGCCTAAGGTGTAAATTATCGATAGTCCATATCTCGGAAACTATAAGAGATAATGCAATTTGGCAACCGGCAATGTAATTAGCATGCCGAATATTACTTGGAATGTGAATTGGAACGAAATCGCCAATAGATAAGACCATTTTACAATTTGGGCCCAAGTTAGAAGCAGAGCCTAAGATGTAAATTATCGATAGTCCATATCTCGGAAACTATAAGAGATAATGCAATTTGGCAACCGGCAATGTAATTAGCATGCCGAATATTACTTGGAATGTGAATTGGAACGAAATCGCCAATAGATAAGACCATTTTACAATTTGGGCCCAAGTTAGAAGCAGAGCCTAAGGTGTAAATTATCGATAGTCCATATCTCGGAAACTATTAGAAATAATTCAATTTGGCAACCGGCAATGTAATTAGCATGCCGGATATTACTTGGAATGTGAATTGGAACGAAATCGCCAATAGATAAGACCATTTTACAATTTGGGCCCAAGTTAGAAGCAGAGCCTAAGGTGTAAATTATCGATAGTCCATATCTCGGAAACTATAAGAGATAATGCAATTTGGCAACCGGCAATGTAATTAGCATGCCGAATATTACTTGGAATGTGAATTGGAACGAAATCGCCAATAGATAAGACGATTTTACAATTTGGGCCCAAGTTAGAAGCAGAGCCTAAGATGTAAATTATCGATAGTCCATATCTCGGAAACTATAAGAGATAATGCAATTTGGCAACCGGAAATGTAATTAGCATGCCGAATATTACTTGGAATGTGAATTGGAACGAAATCGCCAATAGATAAGACCATTTTACAATTTGGGCCCAAGTTAGAAGCAGAGCCTAAGGTGTAAATTATCGATAGTCCATATCTCGGAAACTATAAGAGATAATGCAATTTGGCAACCGGCAATGTAATTAGCAAGCCGAATATTACTTGGAATGTTAATTGGAACGAAATCGCCAATAGGTAAGGCCATTTTACAATTTGGGCCCAAGTTAGAAGCAGAGCCTAAGGTGTAAATTATCGATAGTCCATATCTCGGAAACTATAAGAGATAATTCAATTTGGCAACCGGCAATGTAATTAGCATGCCGGATATTACTTGGAATGTGAATTGGAACGAAATCGCCAATAGATAAGACCATTTTACAATTTGGGCCCAAGTTAGAAGCAGAGCCTAAGGTGTAAATTATCGATAGTCCATATCTCGGAAACTATAAGAGATAATGCAATTTGGCAACCGGCAATGTAATTAGCATGCCGAATATTACTTGGAATGTGAATTGGAACGAAATCGCCAATAGATAAGACCATTTTACAATTTGTTCCCAAGTTAGAAGCAGAGCCTAAGGTGTAAATTATCGATAGTCCATATCTCGGAAACTATAAGAGATAATGCAATTTGGCAACCGGCAATGTAATTAGCATGCCGAATATTACTTGGAATGTGAATTGGAACGAAATCGCCAATAGATAAGACCATTTTACAATTTGGGCCCAAGTTAGAAGCAGAGCCTAAGGTGTAAATTATCGATAGTCCATATCTCGGAAACTATAAGAGATAATGCAATTTGGCAACCGGCAATGTAATTAGCATGCCGAATATTACTTGGAATGTGAATTGGAACGAAATCGCCAATAGATAAGACCATTTTACAATTTGGGCCCAAGTTAGAAGCAGAGCCTATGGTGTAAATTATCGATAGTCCATATCTCGGAAACTATAAGAGATAATGCAATTTGGCAACCGGCAATGTAATTAGCATGCCGAATATTACTTGGAATGTGAATAGGAACGAAATCGCCAATAGATAAGACCATTTTACAATTTGGGCCCAAGTTAGAAGCAGAGCCTAAGGTGTAAATTATCGATAGTCCATATCTCGGAAACTATAAGAGTTAATGCAATTTGGCAACAGGCAATGTAATTAGCATGACGAATATTACTTGGAATGTGAATTGGAACGAAATCGCCAATAGATAAGACCATTTTACAATTTGGGCCCAAGTTAGAAGCAGAGCCTAAGGTGTAAATTATCGATAGTCCATATCTCTGAAACTATAAGAGATAATGCAATTTCGCAACCGGCAATGTAATTAGCATGCCGAATATTACTTGGAATGTGAATTGGGACGAAATCGCCAATAGATAAGGCCATTTTACAATTTGGGCCCAAGTTAGAAGCAGAGCCTAAGGTGTAAATTATCGATAGTCCATATCTCGGAAACTATAAGAGATAATGCAATTTGGCAACCGGCAATGTAATTAGCATGCCGAATATTACTTGGAATGTGAATTGGAACGAAATCGCCAATAGATAAGACCATTTTACAATTTGGGCCCAAGTTAGAAGCAGAGCCTAAGGTGTAAATTATCGATAGTCTATATCTCGGAAACTATAAGAGATAATGCAATTTGGCAACCGGCAATGTAATTAGCATGCCGAATATTACTTGGAATGTGAATTGGAACGAAATCGCCAATAGATAAGACCATTTTACAATTTGGGCCCAAGTTAGAAGCAGAGCCTAAGGTGTAAATTATCGATAGTCCATATCTCGGAAACTATAAGAGATAATGCAATTTCGCAACCGGCAATGTAATTAGCATGCCGAATATTACTTGGAGTGTGAATTGGAACGAAATCGCCAATAGATAAGACCATTTTACAATTTGGGCCCAAGTTAGAAGCAGAGCCTAAGGTGTAAATTATCGATAGTCCATATCTCGGAAACTATAAGAGATAATGCAATTTGGTAACCGGCAATGTAATTAGCATGCCGAATATTACTTGGAATGTGAATTGGAACGAAATCGCCAATAGATAAGACCATTTTACAATTTGGGCCCAAGTTAGAAGCAGAGCCTAAGGTGTAAATTATCGATAGTCCATATCTCGGAAACTATAAGAGATAATGCAATTTGGCAACCGGCAATGTAATTAGCATGCCAAATATTACTTGGAATGTGAATTGGAACGAAATCGCCAATAGATAAGACCATTTTACAATTTGGGCCCAAGTTAGAAGCAGAGCCTAAGGTGTAAATTATCGATAGTCCATATCTCGGAAACTATAAGAGATAATGCAATTTGGCAACCGGCAATGTAATTAGCATGCCGAATATTACTTGGAATGTGAATTGCAACTAAATCGCCAATAGATAAGACCATTTTACAATTTGGGCCCAAGTTAGAAGCAGAGCCTAAGGTGTAAATTATCGATAGTCCATATCTCGGAAACTATAAGAGATAATGCAATTTGGCAACCGGCAATGTAATTAGCATGCCGAATATTACTTGGAATGTGAATTGGAACGAAATCGCCAATAGATAAGACCATTTTACAATTTGGGCCCTAGTTAGAAGCAGAGCCTAAGGTGTAAATTATCGATAGTCCATATCTCGGAAACTATAGAGATAATGCAATTTGGCAACCGGCAATGTAATTAGCATGCCGAATATTACTTGGAATGTGAATTGCAACTAAATCGCCAATAGATAAGACCATTTTACAATTTGGGCCCAAGTTAGAAGCAGAGCCTAAGGTGTAAATTATCGATAGTCCATATCTCGGAAACTATAAGAGATAATGCAATTTGGCAACCGGCAATGTAATTAGCATGCCGAATATTACTTGGAATGTGAATTGGAACGAAATCGCCAATAGATAAGACCATTTTACAATTTGGGCCCAAGTTAGAAGCAGAGCCTAAGGTGTAAATTATCGATAGTCCATATCTCGGAAACTATAAGAGATAATGCAATTTCGCAACCGGCAATGTAATTAGCATGCCGAACATCACTTGGAATGTGAATTGGGACGAAATCGCCAATAGATAAGACCATTTTACAATTTGGGCCCAAGTTAGAAGCAGAGCCTAAGGTGTAAATTATCGATAGTCCATATCTCGGAAACTATAAGAGATAATGCAATTTGGCAACCGGCAATGTAATTAGCATGCCGAATATTACATGGAATGTGAATTGGAACGAAATCGCCAATAGGTAAGACCATTTTACAATTTGGGCCCAAGTTAGAAGCAGAGCCTAAGGTGTAAATTATCGATAGTCCATATCTCGGAAACTATAAGAGATAATTCAATTTGGCAACCGGCAATGTAATTAGCATGCCGAATATTACTTGGAATGTGAATTGGAACGAAATCGCCAATAGATAATACCATTTTACAATTTGGGCCCAAGTTAGAAGCAGAGCCTAAGGTGTAAATTATCGATAGTCCATATCTCGGAAAGTATAAGAGATAATGCAATTTGGCAACCGGCAATGTAATTAGCATGCCGAATATTACTTGGAATGTGAATTGGAACGAAATCGCCAATAGATAAGACCATTTTACAATTTGGGCCCAAGTTAGAAGCAGAGCCTATGGTGTAAATTATCGATAGTCCATATCTCGGAAACTATAAGAGATAATGCAATTTGGCAACCGGCAATGTAATTAGCATGCCGAATATTACTTGGAATGTGAATAGGAACGAAATCGCCAATAGATAAGACCATTTTACAATTTGGGCCCAAGTTAGAAGCAGAGCCTAAGGTGTAAATTATCGATAGTCCATATCTCGGAAACTATAAGAGTTAATGCAATTTGGCAACAGGCAATGTAATTAGCATGACGAATATTACTTGGAATGTGAATTGGAACGAAATCGCCAATAGATAAGACCATTTTACAATTTGGGCCCAAGTTAGAAGCAGAGCCTAAGGTGTAAATTATCGATAGTCCATATCTCGGAAACTATAAGAGATAATGCAATTTGGCAACCGGCAATGTAATTAGCATGCCGAATATTACTTGGAATGTGAATTGGAACGAAATTGCCAATAGATAAGACCATTTTACAATTTGGGCCCAAGTTAGAAGCAGAGCCTAAGGTGTAAATTATCGATAGTCCATATCTCTGAAACTATAAGAGATAATGCAATTTCGCAACCGGCAATGTAATTAGCATGCCGAATATTACTTGGAATGTGAATTGGGACGAAATCGCCAATAGATAAGGCCATTTTACAATTTGGGCCCAAGTTAGAAGCAGAGCCTAAGGTGTAAATTATCGATAGTCCATATCTCGGAAACTATAAGAGATAATGCAATTTGGCAACCTGCAATGTAATTAGCATGCGGAATATTACTTGGAATGTGAATTGGAACGAAATCGCCAATAGATAAGACCATTTTACAATTTGGGCCCAAGTTAGAAGCAGAGCCTAAGGTGTAAATTATTGATAGTCCATATCTCGGAAACTATAAGAGATAATGCAATTTGGCAACCGGCAATGTAATTAGCATGCCGAATATTACTCGGAATGTGAATTGGAACGAAATCGCCAATAGATAAGACCATTTTACAATTTGGGCCCAAGTTAGAAGCAGAGCCTAAGGTGTAAATTATCGATAGTCCATATCTCGGAAACTATAAGAGATAATGCAATTTGGCAACCGGCAATGTAATTAGCATGCCGAATATTACTTGGAATGTGAATTGGAACGAAATCGCCAATAGATAAGACCATTTTACAATTTGGGCCCAAGTTAGAAGCAGAGCCTAAGGTGTAAATTATCGATAG
Source organism: Rhynchophorus ferrugineus (assembly GCF_030347505.1). Classification (NCBI taxonomy): domain Eukaryota; kingdom Metazoa; phylum Arthropoda; class Insecta; order Coleoptera; family Curculionidae; genus Rhynchophorus; species Rhynchophorus ferrugineus. The sequence goes on from NW_027472834.1 coordinate 146,507, forward strand.
TCCATATCTCGGAAACTATAAGAGATAATGCAATTTGGCAACCGGCAATGTAATTAGCATGCCGAATATTACTTGGAATGTGAATTGGAACGAAATCGCCAATAGATAAGACCATTTTACAATTTGGGAGCAAGTTAGAAGCAGAGCCTAAGGTGTAAATTATCGATAGTCCATATCTCGGAAACTATAAGAGATAATGCAATTTCGCAACCGGCAATGTAATTAGCATGCCGAATATCACTTGGAATGTGAATTGGGACGAAATCGCCAATAGATAAGACCATTTTACAATTTGGGCCCAAGTTAGAAGCAGAGCCTAAGGTGTAAATTATCGATAGTCCATATCTCGGAAACTATAAGAGATAATGCAATTTGGCAACCGGCAATGTAATTAGCATGCCGAATATTACTTGGAATGTGAATTGGAACGAAATCGCCAATAGATAAGACCATTTTACAATTTGGGCCCAAGTTAGAAGCAGAGCCTAAGGTGTAAATTATCGATAGTCCATATCTCGGAAACTATAAGAGATAATGCAATTTGGCAACCGGCAATGTAATTAGCATGCCGAATATTACTTGGAATGTGAATTGGAACGGAATCGCCAATAGGTAAGACCATTTTACAATTTGGGCCCAAGTTAGAAGCAGAGCCTAAGGTGTAAATTATCGATAGTCCATATCTCGGAAACTATAAGAGATAATGCAATTTGGCAACCGGCAATGAAATTAGCATGCCGAATATTACTTGGAATGTGAATTGGAACGAAATCGCCAATAGATAAGACCATTTTACGATTTGGGCCCAAGTTAGAAGCAGAGCCTAAGGTGTAAATAATCGATAGTCCATATCTCGGAAACTATAAGAGATAATGCAATTTCGCAACCGGCAATGTAATTAGCATGCCGAATATTACTTGGAGTGTGAATTGGAACGAAATCGCCAATAGATAAGACCATTTTACAAATTGGGCCCAAGTTAGAAGCAGAGCCTAAGGTGTAAATTATCGATAGTCCATATCTCGGAAACTATAAGAGATAATGCAATTTGGCAACCGGCAATGTAATTAGCATGCCGAATATTACTTGGAATGTGAATTGGAACGAAATCGCCAATAGATAAGACCATTTTACAATTTGGGCCCAAGTTAGAAGCAGAGCCTAAGGTGTAAATTATCGATAGTCCATATCTCGGAAACTATAAGAGATAATGCAATTTGGCAACCGGCAATGTAATTAGCATGCCGAATATTACTTGGATTGTGAATTGCAACTAAATCGCCAATAGATAAGACCATTTTACAATTTGGGCCCAAGTTAGAAGCAGAGCCTAAGGTGTAAATTATCGATAGTCCATATCTCGGAAACTATAAGAGATAATGCAATTTGGCAACCGGCAATGTAATTAGCATGCCGAATATTACTTGGAATGTGAATTGGAACGAAATCGCCAATAGATAAGACCATTTTACAATTTGGGCCCAAGTTAGAAGCAGAGCCTAAGGTGTAAATTATCGATAGTCCATATCTCGGAAACTATAAGAGATAATGCAATTTGGCAACCGGCAATGTAATTAGCATGCCGAATATTACTTGGAATGTGAATTGGAACGAAATCGCCAATAGATAAGACCATTTTACAATTTGGGCCCAAGTTAGAAGCAGAGCCTAAGGTGTAAATTATCGATAGTCCATATCTAGGAAACTACAAGAGATAATTCAATTTGGCAACCGGCAATGTAATTAGCATGCCGAATATTACTTCGAATGTGAATTGGAACGAAATCGCCAATAGATAAGACTATTTTACAATTTTGGCCCAAGTTAGAAGCAGAGCCTAAGGTGTAAATTATCGATAGTCCATATCTCGGAAACTATAAGAGATAATGCAATTTGGCAACCGGCAATGTAATTAGCATGCCGAATATTACTTGGAATGTGAATTGGAACGAAATCGCCAATAGATAAGACGATTTTACAATTTGGGCCCAAGTTAGAAGCAGAACCTAAGGTGTAAACTATCGATAGTCCATATCTCGGAAACTATAAGATATAATGCAATTTGGCAACCGGCAATGTAATTAGCATGCCGAATATTACTTGGAATGTGAATTGGAACGAAATCGCCAATAGATAAGACCATTTTACAATTTGGGCCCAAGTTAGAAGCAGAGCCTAAGGTGTAAATTATCGATAGTCCATATCTCGGAAACTATAAGAGATAATGCAATTTGGCAACCGGCAATGTAATTAGAATGCCGAATATTACTTGGAATGTGAATTGGAACGAAATCGCCAATAGATAAGGCCATTTTACAATTTGGGCCCAAGTTAGAAGCAGAGCCTAAGGTGTAAATTAACGATAGTTAATATCTCGGAAACTATAAGAGATAATGCAATTTGGCAACCGGCAATATAATTAGCATGCCGAATATTACTTGGAATGTGAATTGGAACGAAATCGCCAATAGATAAGACCATTTTACAATTTGGGCCCAAGTTAGAAGCAGAGCCTAAGGTGTAAATTATCGATAGTCCATATCTCGGAAACTATAAGAGATAATGCAATTTGGCAACCGGCAATGTAATTAGCATGCCGAATATTACTTGGAATGTGAATTGGAACGAAATCGCCAATAGATAAGACCATTTTACAATTTGTTCCCAAGTTAGAAGCAGAGCCTAAGGTGTAAATTATCGATAGTCCATATCTTGGAAACTATAAGAGATAATGCAATTTGGCAACCGGCAATGTAATTAGCATGCCGAATATTACTTGGAATGTGAATTGGAACGAAATCGCCAATAGATAAGACCATTTTACAATTTGGGCCCAAGTTAGAAGCAGAGCCTAAGGTGTAAATTATCGATAGTCCATATCTCGGAAACTATAAGAGATGATGCAATTTGGCAACCGGCAATGTAATTAGCATGCCGAATATTACTTGGAATGTGAATTGGAACGAAATCGCCAATAGGTAAGACCATTTTACAATTTGGGCCCAAGTTAGAAGCAGAGCCTAAGGTGTAAATTATCGATAGTCCATATCTCGGAAAATATAAGAGATAATTCAATTTGGCAACCGGCAATGTAATTAGCATGCCGAATATTACTTGGAATGTGAATTGGAACGAAATCGCCAATAGATAAGACCATTTTACAATTTGGGCCCAAGTTAGAAGCAGAGCCTAAGGTGTAAATTATCGATAGTCCATATCTCGGAAACTATAAGAGATAATGCAATTTGGCAACCGGCAATGTAATTAGCATGCCGAATATTACTTGGAATGTGAATTGGAACGGAATCGCCAATAGGTAAGACCATTTTACAATTTGGGCCCAAGTTAGAAGCAGAGCCTAAGGTGTAAATTATCGATAGTCCATATCTCGGAAACTATAAGAGATAATGCAATTTGGCAACCGGCAATGAAATTAGCATGCCGAATATTACTTGGAATGTGAATTGGAACGAAATCGCCAATAGATAAGACCATTTTACGATTTGGGCCCAAGTTAGAAGCAGAGCCTAAGGTGTAAATAATCGATAGTCCATATCTCGGAAACTATAAGAGATAATGCAATTTCGCAACCGGCAATGTAATTAGCATGCCGAATATTACTTGGAGTGTGAATTGGAACGAAATCGCCAATAGATAAGACCATTTTACAAATTGGGCCCAAGTTAGAAGCAGAGCCTAAGGTGTAAATTATCGATAGTCCATATCTCGGAAACTATAAGAGATAATGCAATTTGGCAACCGGCAATGTAATTAGCATGCCGAATATTACTTGGAATGTGAATTGGAACGAAATCGCCAATAGATAAGACCATTTTACAATTTGGGCCCAAGTTAGAAGCAGAGCCTAAGGTGTAAATTATCGATAGTCCATATCTCGGAAACTATAAGAGATAATGCAATTTGGCAACCGGCAATGTAATTAGCATGCCGAATATTACTTGGAATGTGAATTGCAACTAAATCGCCAATAGATAAGACCATTTTACAATTTGGGCCCAAGTTAGAAGCAGAGCCTAAGGTGTAAATTATCGATAGTCCATATCTCGGAAACTATAAGAGATAATGCAATTTGGCAACCGGCAATGTAATTAGCGTGCCGAATATTACTTGGAATGTGAATTGGAACGAAATCGCCAATAGATAAGACCATTTTACAATTTGGGCCCAAGTTAGAAGCAGAGCCTAAGGTGTAAATTATCGATAGTCCATATCTCGGAAACTATAAGAGATAATGCAATTTGGCAACCGGCAATGTAATTAGCATGCCGAATATTACTTGGAATGTGAATTGGAACGAAATCGCCAATAGATAAGACCATTTTACAATTTGGGCCCAAGTTAGAAGCAGAGCCTAAGGTGTAAATTATCGATAGTCCATATCTCGAAAACTATAAGAGATAATGCAATTTGGCAACCGGCAATGTAATTAGCATGCCGAATATTACTTGGAATGTGAATTGGAACGAAATCGCCAATAGGTAAGACCATTTTACAATTTGGGCCCAAGTTAGAAGCAGAGCCTAAGGTGTAAATTATCGATAGTCCATATCTAGGAAACTACAAGAGATAATTCAATTTGGCAACCGGCAATGTAATTAGCATGCCGAATATTACTTCGAATGTGAATTGGAACGAAATCGCCAATAGATAAGACCATTTTACAATTTGGGCCCAAGTTAGAAGCAGAGCCTAAGGTGTAAATTATCGATAGTCCATATCTCGGAAACTATAAGAGATAATGCAATTTGGCAACCGGCAATGTAATTAGCATGCCGAATATTACTTGGAATGTGAATTGGAACGAAATCGCCAATAGATAAGACGATTTTACAATTTGGGCCCAAGTTAGAAGCAGAACCTAAGGTGTAAATTATCGATAGTCCATATCTCGGAAACTATAAGAAATAATGCAATTTGGCAACCGGCAATGTAATTAGCATGCCGAATATTACTTGGAATGTGAATTGGAACGAAATCGCCAATAGATAAGACCATTTTACAATTTGGGCCCAAGTTAGAAGCAGAGCCTAAGGTGTAAATTATCGATAGTCCATATCTCGGAAACTATAAGAGATAATGCAATTTGGCAACCGGCAATGTAATTAGAATGCCGAATATTACTTGGAATGTGAATTGGAACGAAATCGCCAATAGATAAGGCCATTTTACAATTTGGGCCCAAGTTAGAAGCAGAGCCTAAGGTGTAAATTAACGATAGTTAATATCTCGGAAACTATAAGAGATAATGCAATTTGGCAACCGGCAATATAATTAGCATGCCGAATATTACTTGGAATGTGAATTGGAACGAAATCGCCAATAGATAAGACCATTTTACAATTTGGGCCCAAGTTAGAAGCAGAGCCTAAGGTGTAAATTATCGATAGTCCATATCTCGGAAACTATAAGAGATAATGCAATTTGGCAACCGGCAATGTAATTAGCATGCCGAATATTACTTGGAATGTGAATTGGAACGAAATCGCCAATAGATAAGACCATTTTACAATTTGTTCCCAAGTTAGAAGCAGAGCCTAAGGTGTAAATTATCGATAGTCCATATCTCGGAAACTATAAGAGATAATGCAATTTGGCAACCGGCAATGTAATTAGCATGCCGAATATTACTTGGAATGTGAATTGGAACGAAATCGCCAATAGATAAGACCATTTTACAATTTGGGCCCAAGTTAGAAGCAGAGCCTAAGGTGTAAATTATCGATAGTCCATATCTCGGAAACTATAAGAGATGATGCAATTTGGCAACCGGCAATGTAATTAGCATGCCGAATATTACTTGGAATGTGAATTGGAACGAAATCGCCAATAGGTAAGACCATTGTACAATTTGGGCCCAAGTTAGAAGCAGAGCCTAAGGTGTAAATTATCGATAGTCCATATCTCGGAAACTATAAGAGATAATTCAATTTGGCAACCGGCAATGTAATTAGCATGCCGAATATTACTTGGAATGTGAATTGGAACGAAATCGCCAATAGATAAGACCATTTTACAATTTGGGCCCAAGTTAGAAGCAGAGCCTAAGGTGTAAATTATCGATAGTCCATATTTCGGAAACTATAAGAGATAATGCAATTTGGCAACCGGCAATGTAATTAGCATGCCGAATATTACTTGGAATGTGAATTGGAACGAAATCGCCAATAGATAAGACCATTTTACAATTTGGGCTAAAGTTAGAAGCAGAGCTTAAGGTGTAAATTATCGATAGTCCATATCTCGGAAACTATAAGAGATAATGCAATTTGGCAACCGGCAATGTAATTAGCATGCCGAATATTACTTGGAATGTGAATTGGAACGAAATCGCCAATAGATAAGACCATTTTACAATTTGGGCCCAAGTTAGAAGCTGAGCCTAAGGTGTAAATTATTGATAGTCCATATCTCGGAAACTATAAGAGATAATGCAATTTCGCAACCGGCAATGTAATTAGCATGCCGAATATCACTTGGAATGTGAATTGGGACGAAATCGCCAATAGATAAGACCATATTACAATTTGGGTCCAAGTTAGAAGCAGAGCCTAAGGTGTAAATTATCGATAGTCCATATCTCGGAAACTATAAGAGATAATGCAATTTGGCAACCGGCAATGTAATTAGCATGCCGAATATTACTTGGAATGTGAATTGGAACGAAATCGCCAATAGATAAGACCATTTTACAATTTGGGCCCAAGTTAGAAGCAGAGCCTAAGGTGTAAATTATCGATAGTCCATATCTCGGAAACTATAAGAGATAATGCAATTTGGCAACCGGCAATGTAATTAGCATGCCGAATATTACTTGGAATGTGAATTGGAACGAAATCGCCAATAGATAAGACCATTTTACAATTTGGGCCCAAGTTAGAAGCAGAGCCTAAGGTGTAAATTATCGATAGTCCATATCTCGGAAACTATAAGAGATAATGCAATTTGGCAACCGGCAATGTAATTTGCATGCCGAATATTACTTGGAATGTGAATTGGAACGAAATCGCCAATAGATAAGACCATTTTACAATTTGGGCCCAAGTTAGAAGCAGAGCCTAAGGTGTAAATTATCGATAGTCCATATCTCGGAAACTATAAGAGATAATGCAATTTGGCAACCGGCAATGTAATTAGCATGCCGAATATTACTTGGAATGTGAATTGGAACGAAATCGCCAATAGATAAGACCATTTTACAATTTGGACCCAAGTTAGAAGCAGAGCCTAAGGTGTAAATTATCGATAGTCCATATCTCGGAAACTATAAGAGATAATGCAATTTGGCAACCGGCAATGTAATTAGCATGCCGAATATTACTTGGAATGTGAATTGGAACGAAATCGCCAATAGATAAGGCCATTTTAAAATTTGGGCCCAAGTTAGAAGCAGAGCCTAAGGTGTAAATTATTGATAGTCCATATCTCGGAAACTATAAGAGATAATGCAATTTCGCAACCGGCAATGTAATTAGCATGCCGAATATCACTTGGAATGTGAATTGGGACGAAATCGCCAATAGATAAGACCATTGTACAATTTGGGCCCAAGTTAGAAGCAGAGCCTAAGGTGTAAATTATCGATAGTCCATATCTCGGAAACTATAAGAGATAATGCAATTTGGCAACCGGCAATGTAATTAGCATGCCGAATATTACTTGGAATGTGAATTGGAACGAAATCGCCAATAGATAAGACCATTTTACAATTTGGGCCCAAGTTAGAAGCAGAGCCTAAGATGTAAATTATCGATAGTCCATATCTCGGAAACTATAAGAGATAATGCAATTTGGCAACCGGCAATGTAATTAGCATGCCGAATATTACTTGGAATGTGAATTGGAACGAAATCGCCAATAGATAAGACCATTTTACAATTTGGGCCCAAGTTAGAAGCAGAGCCTAAGGTGTAAATTATCGATAGTCCATATCTCGGAAACTATTAGAAATAATTCAATTTGGCAACCGGCAATGTAATTAGCATGCCGGATATTACTTGGAATGTGAATTGGAACGAAATCGCCAATAGATAAGACCATTTTACAATTTGGGCCCAAGTTAGAAGCAGAGCCTAAGGTGTAAATTATCGATAGTCCATATCTCGGAAACTATAAGAGATAATGCAATTTGGCAACCGGCAATGTAATTAGCATGCCGAATATTACTTGGAATGTGAATTGGAACGAAATCGCCAATAGATAAGACGATTTTACAATTTGGGCCCAAGTTAGAAGCAGAGCCTAAGATGTAAATTATCGATAGTCCATATCTCGGAAACTATAAGAGATAATGCAATTTGGCAACCGGCAATGTAATTAGCATGCCGAATATTACTTGGAATGTGAATTGGAACGAAATCGCCAATAGATAAGACCATTTTACAATTTGGGCCCAAGTTAGAAGCAGAGCCTAAGGTGTAAATTATCGATAGTCCATATCTCGGAAACTATAAGAGATAATGCAATTTGGCAACCGGCAATGTAATTAGCAAGCCGAATATTACTTGGAATGTGAATTGGAACGAAATCGCTAATAGGTAAGGCCATTTTACAATATGGGCCCAAGTTAGAAGCAGAGCCTAAGGTGTAAATTATCGATAGTCCATATCTCGGAAACTATAAGAGATAATTCAATTTGGCAACCGGCAATGTAATTAGCATGCCGGATATTACTTGGAATGTGAATTGGAACGAAATCGCCAATAGATAAGACCATTTTACAATTTGGGCCCAAGTTAGAAGCAGAGCCTAGGGTGTAAATTATCGATAGTCCATATCTCGGAAACTATAAGACATAATGCAATTTGGCAACCGGCAATGTAATTAGCATGCCGAATATTACTTGGAATGTGAATTGGAACGAAATCGCCAATAGAGAAGACCATTTTACAATTTGGGCCCAAGTTAGAAGCAGAGCCTAAGGTGTAAATTATCGATAGTCCATATCTCGGAAACTATAAGAGATAATGCAATTTGGCAACCGGCAATGTAATTAGCATGCCGAATATTACATGGAATGTGAATTGGAACGAAATCGCCAATAGAGAAGACCATTTTACAATTTGGGCCCAAGTTAGAAGCAGAGCCTAAGGTGTAAATTATCAATAGTCCATATCTCGGAAACTATAAGAGATAATGCAATTTGGCAACCGGCAATGTAATTAGCATGCTGAATATTACTTGGAATGTGAATTGGAACGAAATCGCCAATAGATAAGACCATTTTACAATTTGGGCCCAAGTTAGAAGCAGAGCCTAAGGTGTAAATTATCGATAGTCCATATCTCGGAAACTATAAGAGATAATGCCATTTGGCAACCGGCAATGTAATTAGCATGCCGAATATTACTTGGAATGTGAATTGGAACGAAATCGCCAATAGAGAAGGCCATTTTACAATTTGGGCCCAAGTTAGAAGCAGAGCCTAAGGTGTAAATTATCGATAGTCCATATCTCGGAAACTATAAGAGATAATGCAATTTGGCAACCGGCAATGTAATTAGCATGCCGAATATTACTTGGAATGTGAATTGGAACGAAATCGCCAATAGATAAGACCATTTTACAATTTGGGCCCAAGTTAGAAGCAGAGCCTAAGGTGTAAATTATCGATAGTCCATATCTCGGAAACTATAAGAGATAATGCAATTTGGCAACCGGCAATGTAATTAGCATGCCGAATATTACTTGGAATGTGTATTGGAACGAAATCGCCAATAGATAAGACCATTTTACAATTTGGGCCCAAGTTAGAAGCAGAGCCTAAGGTGTAAATTATCGATAGTCCATATCTCGGAAACTATAAGAGATAATGCAATTTGGCAACCGGCAATGTAATTAGCATGCCGAATATTACTTGGAATGTGAATTGCAACTAAATCGCCAATAGATAAGACCATTTTACAATTTGGGCCCAAGTTAGAAGCAGAGCCTAAGGTGTAAATTATCGATAGTCCATATCTCGGAAACTATAAGAGATAATGCAATTTGGCAACCGGCAATGTAATTAGCATGCCGAATATTACTTGAAATGTGAATTGGAACGAAATCGCCAATAGATAAGACCATTTTACAATTTGGGCCCAAGTTAGAAGCAGAGCCTAAGGTGTAAATTATCGATAGTCCATATCTCGGAAACTATAAGAGATAATGCAATTTGGCAACCGGCAATGTAATTAGCATGCCGAATATTACTTGGAATGTGAATTGGAACGAAATCGCCAATAGATAAGACCATTTTACAATTTGGGCCCAAGTTAGAAGCAGAGCCTAAGGTGTAAATTAACGATAGTTAATATCTCGGAAACTATAAGAGATAATGCAATTTGGCAACCGGCAATGTAATTAGCATGCCGAATATTACTTGGAATGTGAATTGGAACGAAATCGCCAATAGATAAGACCATTTTACAATTTGGGCCCAAGTTAGAAGCAGAGCCTAAGGTGTAAATTATCGATAGTCCATATCTCGGAAACTATAAGAGATAATGCAATTTGGCAACCGGCAATGTAATTAGCATGCCGAATATTACTTGGAATGTGAATTGGAACGAAATCGCCAATAGATAAGACCATTTTACAATTTGTTCCCAAGTTAGAAGCAGAGCCTAAGGTGTAAATTATCGATAGTCCATATCTTGGAAACTATAAGAGATAATGCAATTTGGCAACCGGCAATGTAATTAGCATGCCGAATATTACTTGGAATGTGAATTGGAACGAAATCGCCAATAGATAAGACCATTTTACAATTTGGGCCCAAGTTAGAAGCAGAGCCTAAGGTGTAAATTATCGATAGTCCATATCTCGGAAACTATAAGAGATGATGCAATTTGGCAACCGGCAATGTAATTAGCATGCCGAATATTACTTGGAATGTGAATTGGAACGAAATCGCCAATAGGTAAGACCATTTTACAATTTGGGCCCAAGTTAGAAGCAGAGCCTAAGGTGTAAATTATCGATAGTCCATATCTCGGAAACTATAAGAGATAATGCAATTTGGCAACCGGCAATGAAATTAGCATGCCGAATATTACTTGGAATGTGAATTGGAACGAAATCGCCAATAGATAAGACCATTTTACGATTTGGGCCCAAGTTAGAAGCAGAGCCTAAGGTGTAAATAATCGATAGTCCATATCTCGGAAACTATAAGAGATAATGCAATTTCGCAACCGGCAATGTAATTAGCATGCCGAATATTACTTGGAGTGTGAATTGGAACGAAATCGCCAATAGATAAGACCATTTTACAAATTGGGCCCAAGTTAGAAGCAGAGCCTAAGGTGTAAATTATCGATAGTCCATATCTCGGAAACTATAAGAGATAATGCAATTTGGCAACCGGCAATGTAATTAGCATGCCGAATATTACTTGGAATGTGAATTGGAACGAAATCGCCAATAGATAAGACCATTTTACAATTTGGGCCCAAGTTAGAAGCAGAGCCTAAGGTGTAAATTATCGATAGTCCATATCTCGGAAACTATAAGAGATAATGCAATTTGGCAACCGGCAATGTAATTAGCATGCCGAATATTACTTGGAATGTGAATTGCAACTAAATCGCCAATAGATAAGACCATTTTACAATTTGGGCCCAAGTTAGAAGCAGAGCCTAAGGTGTAAATTATCGATAGTCCATATCTCGGAAACTATAAGAGATAATGCAATTTGGCAACCGGCAATGTAATTAGCGTGCCGAATATTACTTGGAATGTGAATTGGAACGAAATCGCCAATAGATAAGACCATTTTACAATTTGGGCCCAAGTTAGAAGCAGAGCCTAAGGTGTAAATTATCGATAGACCATATCTCGGAAACTATAAGAGATAATGCAATTTGGCAACCGGCAATGTAATTAGCATGCCGAATATTACTTGGAATGTGAATTGGAACGAAATCGCCAATAGATAAGACCATTTTACAATTTGGGCCCAAGTTAGAAGCAGAGCCTAAGGTGTAAATTATCGATAGTCCATATCTCGGAAACTATAAGAGATAATGCAATTTGGCAACCGGCAATGTAATTAGCATGCCGAATATTACTTGGAATGTGAATTGGAACGAAATCGCCAATAGGTAAGACCATTTTACAATTTGGGCCCAAGTTAGAAGCAGAGCCTAAGGTGTAAATTATCGATAGTCCATATCTAGGAAACTACAAGAGATAATTCAATTTGGCAACCGGCAATGTAATTAGCATGCCGAATATTACTTCGAATGTGAATTGGAACGAAATCGCCAATAGATAAGACCATTTTACAATTTGGGCCCAAGTTAGAAGCAGAGCCTAAGGTGTAAATTATCGATAGTCCATATCTCGGAAACTATAAGAGATAATGCAACTTGGCAACCGGCAATGTAATTAGCATGCCGAATATTACTTGGAATGTGAATTGGAACGAAATCGCCAATAGATAAGACGATTTTACAATTTGGGCCCAAGTTAGAAGCAGAACCTAAGGTGTAAATTATCGATAGTCCATATCTCGGAAACTATAAGAAATAATGCAATTTGGCAACCGGCAATGTAATTAGCATGCCGAATATTACTTGGAATGTGAATTGGAACGAAATCGCCAATAGATAAGACCATTTTACAATTTGGGCCCAAGTTAGAAGCAGAGCCTAAGGTGTAAATTATCGATAGTCCATATCTCGGAAACTATAAGAGATAATGCAATTTGGCAACCGGCAATGTAATTAGAATGCCGAATATTACTTGGAATGTGAATTGGAACGAAATCGCCAATAGATAAGGCCATTTTACAATTTGGGCCCAAGTTAGAAGCAGAGCCTAAGGTGTAAATTAACGATAGTTAATATCTCGGAAACTATAAGAGATAATGCAATTTGGCAACCGGCAATATAATTAGCATGCCGAATATTACTTGGAATGTGAATTGGAACGAAATCGCCAATAGATAAGACCATTTTACAATTTGGGCCCAAGTTAGAAGCAGAGCCTAAGGTGTAAATTATCGATAGTCCATATCTCGGAAACTATAAGAGATAATGCAATTTGGCAACCGGCAATGTAATTAGCATGCCGAATATTACTTGGAATGTGAATTGGAACGAAATCGCCAATAGATAAGACCATTTTACAATTTGTTCCCAAGTTAGAAGCAGAGCCTAAGGTGTAAATTATCGATAGTCCATATCTCGGAAACTATAAGAGATAATGCAATTTGGCAACCGGCAATGTAATTAGCATGCCGAATATTACTTGGAATGTGAATTGGAACGAAATCGCCAATAGATAAGACCATTTTACAATTTGGGCCCAAGTTAGAAGCAGAGCCTAAGGTGTAAATTATCGATAGTCCATATCTCGGAAACTATAAGAGATGATGCAATTTGGCAACCGGCAATGTAATTAGCATGCCGAATATTACTTGGAATGTGAATTGGAACGAAATCGCCAATAGGTAAGACCATTGTACAATTTGGGCCCAAGTTAGAAGCAGAGCCTAAGGTGTATATTATCGATAGTCCATATCTCGGAAACTATAAGAGATAATTCAATTTGGCAACCGGCAATGTAATTAGCATGCCGAATATTACTTGGAATGTGAATTGGAACGAAATCGCCAATAGATAAGACCATTTTACAATTTGGGCCCAAGTTAGAAGCAGAGCCTAAGGTGTAAATTATCGATAGTCCATATTTCGGAAACTATAAGAGATAATGCAATTTGGCAACCGGCAATGTAATTAGCATGCCGAATATTACTTGGAATGTGAATTGGAACGAAATCGCCAATAGATAAGACCATTTTACAATTTGGGCTAAAGTTAGAAGCAGAGCTTAAGGTGTAAATTATCGATAGTCCATATCTCGGAAACTATAAGAGATAATGCAATTTGGCAACCGGCAATGTAATTAGCATGCCGAATATTACTTGGAATGTGAATTGGAACGAAATCGCCAATAGATAAGACCATTTTACAATTTGGGCCCAAGTTAGAAGCTGAGCCTAAGGTGTAAATTATTGATAGTCCATATCTCGGAAACTATAAGAGATAATGCAATTTCGCAACCGGCAATGTAATTAGCATGCCGAATATCACTTGGAATGTGAATTGGGACGAAATCGCCAATAGATAAGACCATATTACAATTTGGGTCCAAGTTAGAAGCAGAGCCTAAGGTGTAAATTATCGATAGTCCATATCTCGGAAACTATAAGAGATAATGCAATTTGGCAACCGGCAATGTAATTAGCATGCCGAATATTACTTGGAATGTGAATTGGAACGAAATCGCCAATAGATAAGACCATTTTACAATTTGGGCCCAAGTTAGAAGCAGAGCCTAAGGTGTAAATTATCGATAGTCCATATCTCGGAAACTATAAGAGATAATGCAATTTGGCAACCGGCAATGTAATTAGCATGCCGAATATTACTTGGAATGTGAATTGGAACGAAATCGCCAATAGATAAGACCATTTTACAATTTGGGCCCAAGTTAGAAGCAGAGCCTAAGGTGTAAATTATCGATAGTCCATATCTCGGAAACTATAAGAGATAATGCAATTTGGCAACCGGCAATGTAATTTGCATGCCGAATATTACTTGGAATGTGAATTGGAACGAAATCGCCAATAGATAAGACCATTTTACAATTTGGGCCCAAGTTAGAAGCAGAGCCTAAGGTGTAAATTATCGATAGTCCATATCTCGGAAACTATAAGAGATAATGCAATTTGGCAACCGGCAATGTAATTAGCATGCCGAATATTACTTGGAATGTGAATGGGAACGAAATCGCCAATAGATAAGACCATTTTACAATTTGGACCCAAGTTAGAAGCAGAGCCTAAGGTGTAAATTATCGATAGTCCATATCTCGGAAACTATAAGAGATAATGCAATTTGGCAACCGGCAATGTAATTAGCATGCCGAATATTACTTGGAATGTGAATTGGAACGAAATCGCCAATAGATAAGGCCATTTTAAAATTTGGGCCCAA
This sequence comes from Rhynchophorus ferrugineus, assembly GCF_030347505.1. Taxonomy (NCBI): domain Eukaryota; kingdom Metazoa; phylum Arthropoda; class Insecta; order Coleoptera; family Curculionidae; genus Rhynchophorus; species Rhynchophorus ferrugineus. Next base: position 161,512 of record NW_027472834.1, read on the forward strand.
GTTAGAAGCAGAGCCTAAGGTGTAAATTATTGATAGTCCATATCTCGGAAACTATAAGAGATAATGCAATTTCGCAACCGGTAATGTAATTAGTATGCCGAATATCACTTGGAATGTGAATTGGGACGAAATCGCCAATAGATAAGACCATTGTACAATTTGGGCCCAAGTTAGAAGCAGAGCCTAAGGTGTAAATTATCGATAGTCCATATCTCGGAAACTATAAGAGATAATGCAATTTGGCAACCGGCAATGTAATTAGCATGCCGAATATTACTTGGAATGTGAATTGGAACGAAATCGCCAATAGATAAGACCATTTTACAATTTGGGCCCAAGTTAGAAGCAGAGCCTAAGATGTAAATTATCGATAGTCCATATCTCGGAAACTATAAGAGATAATGCAATTTGGCAACCGGCAATGTAATTAGCATGCCGAATATTACTTGGAATGTGAATTGGAACGAAATCGCCAATAGATAAGACCATTTTACAATTTGGGCCCAAGTTAGAAGCAGAGCCTAAGGTGTAAATTATCGATAGTCCATATCTCGGAAACTATTAGAAATAATTCAATTTGGCAACCGGCAATGTAATTAGCATGCCGGATATTACTTGGAATGTGAATTGGAACGAAATCGCCAATAGATAAGACCATTTTACAATTTGGGCCCAAGTTAGAAGCAGAGCCTAAGGTGTAAATTATCGATAGTCCATATCTCGGAAACTATAAGAGATAATGCAATTTGGCAACCGGCAATGTAATTAGCATGCCGAATATTACTTGGAATGTGAATTGGAACGAAATCGCCAATAGATAAGACGATTTTACAATTTGGGCCCAAGTTAGAAGCAGAGCCTAAGATGTAAATTATCGATAGTCCATATCTCGGAAACTATAAGAGATAATGCAATTTGGCAACCGGCAATGTAATTAGCATGCCGAATATTACTTGGAATGTGAATTGGAACGAAATCGCCAATAGATAAGACCATTTTACAATTTGGGCCCAAGTTAGAAGCAGAGCCTAAGGTGTAAATTATCGATAGTCCATATCTCGGAAACTATAAGAGATAATGCAATTTGGCAACCGGCAATGTAATTAGCAAGCCGAATATTACTTGGAATGTGAATTGGAACGAAATCGCCAATAGGTAAGGCCATTTTACAATATGGGCCCAAGTTAGAAGCAGAGCCTAAGGTGTAAATTATCGATAGTCCATATCTCGGAAACTATAAGAGATAATTCAATTTGGCAACCGGCAATGTAATTAGCATGCCGGATATTACTTGGAATGTGAATTGGAACGAAATCGCCAATAGATAAGACCATTTTACAATTTGGGCCCAAGTTAGAAGCAGAGCCTAGGGTGTAAATTATCGATAGTCCATATCTCGGAAACTATAAGACATAATGCAATTTGGCAACCGGCAATGTAATTAGCATGCCGAATATTACTTGGAATGTGAATTGGAACGAAATCGCCAATAGAGAAGACCATTTTACAATTTGGGCCCAAGTTAGAAGCAGAGCCTAAGGTGTAAATTATCGATAGTCCATATCTCGGAAACTATAAGAGATAATGCAATTTGGCAACCGGCAATGTAATTAGCATGCCGAATATTACATGGAATGTGAATTGGAACGAAATCGCCAATAGAGAAGACCATTTTACAATTTGGGCCCAAGTTAGAAGCAGAGCCTAAGGTGTAAATTATCAATAGTCCATATCTCGGAAACTATAAGAGATAATGCAATTTGGCAACCGGCAATGTAATTAGCATGCTGAATATTACTTGGAATGTGAATTGGAACGAAATCGCCAATAGATAAGACCATTTTACAATTTGGGCCCAAGTTAGAAGCAGAGCCTAAGGTGTAAATTATCGATAGTCCATATCTCGGAAACTATAAGAGATAATGCCATTTGGCAACCGGCAATGTAATTAGCATGCCGAATATTACTTGGAATGTGAATTGGAACGAAATCGCCAATAGAGAAGGCCATTTTACAATTTGGGCCCAAGTTAGAAGCAGAGCCTAAGGTGTAAATTATCGATAGTCCATATCTCGGAAACTATAAGAGATAATGCAATTTGGCAACCGGCAATGTAATTAGCATGCCGAATATTACTTGGAATGTGAATTGGAACGAAATCGCCAATAGATAAGACCATTTTACAATTTGGGCCCAAGTTAGAAGCAGAGCCTAAGGTGTAAATTATCGATAGTCCATATCTCGGAAACTATAAGAGATAATGCAATTTGGCAACCGGCAATGTAATTAGCATGCCGAATATTACTTGGAATGTGTATTGGAACGAAATCGCCAATAGATAAGACCATTTTACAATTTGGGCCCAAGTTAGAAGCAGAGCCTAAGGTGTAAATTATCGATAGTCCATATCTCGGAAACTATAAGAGATAATGCAATTTGGCAACCGGCAATGTAATTAGCATGCCGAATATTACTTGTAATGTGAATTGGAACGAAATCGCCAATAGATAAGACCATTTTACAATTTGGGCCCAAGTTAGAAGCAGAGCCTAAGGTGTAAATTATTGATAGTCCATATCTCGGAAACTATAAGAGATAATGCAATTTCGCAACCGACAATGTAATTAGCATGCCGAATATCACTTGGAATGTGAATTGGGACGAAATCGCCAATAGATAAGACCATTTTACAATTTGGGCCCAAGTTAGAAGCAGAGCCTAAGGTGTAAATTATCGATAGTCCATATCTCGGAAACTATAGGAGATGATGCAATTTGGCAACCGGCAATGTAATTAGCATGCCGAATATTACTTGGAATGTGAATTGGAACGAAATCGCCAATAGATAAGACCATTTTACAATTTGGGCCCAAGTTAGAAGCAGAGCCTAAGGTGTAAATTATCGATAGTCCATATCTCGGAAACTATAAGAGATAATGCAATTTGGCAACCGGCAATGTAATTAGCATGCCGAATATTACTTGGAATGTGAATTGGAACGAAATCGCCAATAGATAAGACCATTTTACAATTTGGGCCCAAGTTAGAAGCAGAGCCTAAGGTGTAAATTATCGATAGTCCATATCTCGGAAGCTATAAGAGATAATGCAATTTCGCAACCGGCAATGTAATTAGCATGCCGAATATTACTTGGAGTGTGAATTGGAACGAAATCGCCAATAGATAAGACCATTTTACAATTTGGGCCCAAGTTAGAAGCAGAGCCTAAGGTGTAAATTATCGATAGTCCATATCTCGGAAACTATAAGAGATAATGCAATTTGGCAACCGGCAATGTAATTAGCATGCCGAATATTACTTGGAATGTGAATTGGAACGAAATCGCCAATAGATAAGACCATTTTACAATTTGGGCCCAAGTTAGAAGCAGAGCCTAAGGTGTAAATTATCGATAGTCCATATCTCGGAAACTATAAGAGATAATGCAATTTGGCAACCGGCAATGTAATTAGCATGCCGAATATTACTTGGAATGTGAATTGGAACGAAATCGCCAATAGATAAGACCATTTTACAATTTGGGCCCAAGTTAGAAGCAGAGCCTAAGGTGTAAATTATCGATAGTCCATATCTCGGAAACTATAAGAGATAATGCAATTTGGCAACCGGCAATGTAATTAGCATGCCGAATATTACTTGGAATGTGAATTGCAACTAAATCGCCAATAGATAAGACCATTTTACAATTTGGGCCCAAGTTAGAAGCAGAGCCTAAGGTGTAAATTATCGATAGTCCATATCTCGGAAACTATAAGAGATAATGCAATTTGGCAACCGGCAATGTAATTAGCATGCCGAATATTACTTGGAATGTGAATTGGAACGAAATCGCCAATTGATAAGACCATTTTACAATTTGGGCCCAAGTTAGAAGCAGAGCCTAAGGTGTAAATTATCGATAGTCCATATCTCGGAAACTATAAGAGATAATGCAATTTGGCAACCGGCAATGTAATTAGCATGCCGAATATTACTTGGAATGTGAATTGGAACGAAATCGCCAATAGATAAGACCATTTTACAATTTGGGCCCAAGTTAGAAGCAGAGCCTAAGGTGTAAATTATCGATAGTCCATATCTCGGAAACTATAAGAGATAATGCAATTTGGCAACCGGCAATGTAATTAGCATGCCGAATATTACTTGGAATGTGAATTGCAACTAAATCGCCAATAGATAAGACCATTTTACAATTTGGGCCCAAGTTAGAAGCAGAGCCTAAGGTGTAAATTATCGATAGTCCATATCTCGGAAACTATAAGAGATAATGCAATTTGGCAACCGGCAATGTAATTAGCATGCCGAATATTACTTGGAATGTGAATTGGAACGAAATCGCCAATAGATAAGACCATTTTACAATTTGGGCCCAAGTTAGAAGCAGAGCCTAAGGTGTAAATTATCGATAGTCCATATCTCGGAAACTATAAGAGATAATGCAATTTCGCAACCGGCAATGTAATTAGCATGCCGAATATCACTTGGAATGTGAATTGGGACGAAATCGCCAATAGATATGACCATTTTACAATTTGGGCCCAAGTTAGAAGCAGAGCCTAAGGTGTAAATTATCGATAGTCCATATCTCGGAAACTATAAGAGATAATGCAATTTGGCAACCGGCAATGTAATTAGCATGCCGAATATTACTTGGAATGTGAATTGGAACGAAATTGCCAATAGATAAGACCATTTTACAATTTGGGCCCAAGTTAGAAGCAGAGCCTAAGGTGTAAATTATCGATAGTCCATATCTCTGAGACTATAAGAGATAATGCAATTTCGCAACCGGCAATGTAATTAGCATGCCGAATATTACTTGGAATGTGAATTGGGACGAAATCGCCAATAGATAAGGCCATTTTACAATTTGGGCCCAAGTTAGAAGCAGAGCCTAAGGTTTAATTATCGATAGTCCATATCTCGGAAACTATAAGAGATAATGCAATTTGGCAACCGGCAATGTAATTAGCATGCCGAATATTACTTGGAATGTGAATTGGAACGAAATCGCCAATAGATAAGACCATTTTACAATTTGGGCCCAAGTTAGAAGCAGAGCCTAAGGTGTAAATTATCGATAGTCCATATCTCGGAAACTATAAGAGATAATGCAATTTGGCAACCGGCAATGTAATTAGCATGCCGAATATTACTTGGAATGTGAATTGGAACGAAATCGCCAATAGATAAGACCATTTTACAATTTGGGCCCAAGTTAGAAGCAGAGCCTAAGGTGTAAATTATTGATAGTCCATATCTCGGAAACTATAAGAGATAATGCAATTTCGCAACCGGCAATGTAATTAGCATGCCGAATATCACTTGGAATGTGAATTGGGACGAAATCGCCAATAGATAAGACCATTTTACAATTTGGGCCCAAGTTAGAAGCAGAGCCTAAGGTGTAAATTATCGATAGTCCATATCTCGGAAACTATAAGAGATAATGCAATTTGGCAACCGTCAATGTAATTAGCATGCCGAATATTACTTGGAATGTGAATTGGAACGAAATCGCCAATAGATAAGACCATTTTACAATTTGGGCCCAAGTTAGAAGCAGAGCCTAAGGTGTAAATTATCGATAGTCCATATCTCGGAAACTATAAGAGATAATGCAATTTGGCAACCGGCAATGTAATTAGCATGCCGAATATTACTTGGAATGTGAATTGGAACGAAATCGCCAATAGATAAGACCATTTTACAATTTGGGCCCAAGTTAGAAGCAGAGCCTAAGGTGTAAATTATCGATAGTCCATATCTCGGAAACTATAAGTGATAATGCAATTTCGCAACCGGCAATGTAATTAGCATGCCGAATATCACTTGGAATGTGAATTGGGACGAAATCGCCAATAGATAAGACCATTTTACAATTTGGGCCCAAGTTAGAAGCAGAGCCTAAGGTGTAAATTATCGATGGTCCATATCTCGGAAACTATAAGAGATAATGCAATTTGGCAACCGGCAATGTAATTAGCATGCCGAATATTACTTGGAATGTGAATTGGAACGAAATCGCCAATAGATAAGACCATTTTACAATTTGGGCCCAAGTTAGAAGCAGAGCCTAAGGTGTAAATTATCGATAGTCCATATCTCGGAAACTATAAGAGATAATGCAATTTGGCAACCGGCAATGTAATTAGCATGCCGAATATTACTTGGAATGTGAATTGCAACTAAATCGCCAATAGATAAGACCATTTTACAATTTGGGCCCAAGTTAGAAGCAGAGCCTAAGGTGTAAATTATCGATAGTCCATATCTCGGAAACTATAAGAGATAATGCAATTTGGCAACCGGCAATGTAAATAGCATGCCGAATATTACTTGGAATGTGAATTGGAACGAAATCGCCAATTGATAAGACCATTTTACAATTTGGGCCCAAGTTAGAAGCAGAGCCTAAGGTGTAAATTATCGATAGTCCATATCTCGGAAACTATAAGAGATAATGCAATTTGGCAACCGGCAATGTAATTAGCATGCCGAATATTACTTGGAATGTGAATTGGAACGAAATCGCCAATAGATAAGACCATTTTACAATTTGGGCCCAAGTTAGAAGCAGAGCCTAAGGTGTAAATTATCGATAGTCCATATCTCGGAAACTATAAGAGATAATGCAATTTGGCAACCGGCAATGTAATTAGCATGCCGAATATTACTTGGAATGTGAATTGCAACTAAATCGCCAATAGATAAGACCATTTTACAATTTGGGCCCAAGTTGGAAGCAGAGCCTAAGGTGTAAATTATCGATAGTCCATATCTCGGAAACTATAAGAGATAATGCAATTTGGCAACCGGCAATGTAATTAGCATGCCGAATATTACTTGGAATGTGAATTGGAACGAAATCGCCAATAGATAAGACCATTTTACAATTTGGGCCCAAGTTAGAAGCAGAGCCTAAGGTGTAAATTATCGATAGTCCATATCTCGGAAACTATAAGAGATAATGCAATTTCGCAACCGGCAATGTAATTAGCATGCCGAATATCACTTGGAATGTGAATTGGGACGAAATCGCCAATAGATAAGGCCATTTTACAATTTGGGCCCAAGTTAGAAGCAGAGCCTAAGGTGTAAATTATCGATAGTCCATATCTCGGAAACTATAAGAGATAATGCAATTTGGCAACCGGCAATGTAATTAGCATGCCGAATATTACTTGGAATGTCAATTGGAACGAAATCGCCAATAGATAAGACCATTTTACAATTTGGGCCCAAGTTAGAAGCAGAGCCTAAGGTGTAAATTATCGATAGTCCATATCTCGGAAACTATAAGAGATAATGCAATTTCGCAACCGGCAATGTAATTAGCATGCCGAATATCACTTGGAATGTGAATTTGGACGAAATCGCCAATAGATAAGACCATTTTACAATTTGGGCCCAAGTTAGAAGCAGAGCCTAAGGTGTAAATTATCGATAGTCCATATCTCGGAAACTAAAAGAGATAATGCAATTTGGCAACCGGCAATGTAATTAGCATGCCGAATATTACTTGGAATGTGAATTGGAACGAAATCGCCAATAGATAAGACGATTTTACAATTTGGGTCCAAGTTAGAAGCAGAGCCTAAGATGTAAATTATCGATAGTCCATATCTCGGAAACTATAAGAGATAATGCAATTTGGCAACCGGCAATGTAATTAGCATGCCGAATATTACTTGGAATGTGAATTGGAACGAAATCGCCAATAGATAAGACCATTTTACAATTTGGGCCCAAGTTAGAAGCAGAGCCTAAGGTGTAAATTATCGATAGTCCATATCTCGGAAACTATAAGAGATAATGCAATTTGGCAACCGGCAATGTAATTAGCAAGCCGAATATTACTTGGAATGTGAATTGGAACGAAATCGCCAATAGGTAAGGCCATTTTACAATTTGGGCCCAAGTTAGAAGCAGAGCCTAAGGTGTAAATTATCGATAGTCCATATCTCGGAAACTATAAGAGATAATTCAATTTGACAACCGGCAATGTAATTAGCATGCCGGATATTACTTGGAATGTGAATTGGAACGAAATCGCCAATAGATAAGACCATTTTACAATTTGGGCCCAAGTTAGAAGCAGAGCCTAGGGTGTAAATTACCGATAGTCCATATCTCGGAAACTATAAGAGATAATGCAATTTGGCAACCGGCAATGTAATTAGCATGCCGAATATTACTTGGAATGTGAATTGGAACGAAATCGCCAATAGATAAGACGATTTTACAATTTGGGCCCAAGTTAGAAGCAGAGCCTAAGGTGTAAATTATCGATAGTCCATATCTCGGAAACTATAAGAGATAATGCAATTTGGCAACCGGCAATGTAATTAGCATGCCGAATATTACTTGGAATGTGAATTGGAACGAAATCGCCAATAGAGAAGACCATTTTACAATTTGGGCCAAAGTCAGAAGCAGAGCCTAAGGTGTAAATTATCGATAGTCCATATCTCGGAAACTATAAGAGATAATGCAATTTGGCAACCGGCAATGTAATTAGCATGCCGAATATTACTTGGAATGTGAATTGGAACGAAATCGTCAATAGAGAAGACCATTTTACAATTTGGGCCCAAGTTAGAAGCAGAGCCTAAGGTGTAAATTATCAATAGTCCATATCTCGGAAACTATAAGAGATAATGCAATTTGGCAACCGGCAATGTAATTAGCATGCCGAATATTACTTGGAATGTGAATTGGAACGAAATCGCCAATAGATAAGACCATTTTACAATTTGGGCCCAAGTTAGAAGCAGAGCCTAAGGTGTAAATTATCGATGGACGAACCTGTCCATATCTCGGAAACTATAAGAAATAATGCAATTTGGCAACCGGCAATGTAATTAGCATGCCGAATATTACTTGGAATGTGAATTGGAACGAAATCGCCAATAGATAAGACCATTTTACAATTTGGGCCCAAGTTAGAAGCAGAGCCTAAGGTGTAAATTATCGATAGTCCATATCTCGGAAACTATAAGAGATAATGCAATTTGGCAACCGGCAATGTAATTAGCATGCCGAATATTACTTGGAATGTGAATTGGAACGAAATCGCCAATAGATAAGACCATTTTACAATTTGGGCCCAAGTTAGAAGCAGAGCCTAAGGTGTAAATTATCGATAGTCCATATCTCGGAAACTATAAGAGATAATGCAATTTGGCAACCGGCAATGTAATTAGCATGCCGAATATTACTTGGAATGTGAATTGGAACGAAATCGCCAATAGATAAGACCATTTTACAATTTGGGCCCAAGTTAGAAGCAGAGCCTAAGGTGTAAATTATCGATAGTCCATATCTCGGAAACTATAAGAGATAATGCAATTTGGCAACCGCCAATGTAATTAGCATGCCGAATATTACTTGGAATGTGAATTGGGACGAAATCACCAATAGATATGACCATTTTACAATTTGGGCCCAAGTTAGAAGCAGAGCCTAAGGTGTAAATTATCGATAGTCCATATCTTGGAAACTACAAGAGATAATGCAATTTCGGAACCGGCAATGTAATTAGCATGCCGAATATTACTTGGAGTGTGAATTGGAACGAAATCGCCAATAGATAAGACCATTTTACAATTTGGGCCCAAGTTAGAAGCAGAGCCTAAGGTGTAAATTATCGATAGTCCATATCTCGGAAACGATAAGAGATAATGCAATTTGGCAACCGGCAATGTAATTAGCATGCCGAATATTACTTGGAATGTGAATTGTAACGAAATCGCCAATAGATAAGACCATTTTACAATTTGGGCCCAAGTTAGAAGCAGAGCCTAAGGTGTAAATTATCGATAGTCCATATCTCGGAAACTATAAGAGATAATGCAATTTCGCAACCGGCAATGTAATTAGCATGCCGAATATTACTTGGAGTGTGAATTGGAACGAAATCGCCAATAGATAAGACCATTTTACAATTTGGGCCCAAGTTAGAAGCAGAGCCTAAGGTGTAAATTATCGATAGTCCATATCTCGGAAACTATAAGAGATAATGCAATTTAGCAACCGGCAATGTAATTAGCATGCCGAATATTACTTGGAATGTGAATTGGAACGAAATCGCCAATAGATAAGACCATTTTACAATTTGGGCCCAAGTTAGAAGCAGAGCCTAAGGTGTAAATTATCGATAGTCCATATCTCGGAAACTATAAGAGATAATGCAATTTGGCAACCGGCAATGTAATTAGCATGCCGAATATTACTTGGAATGTGAATTGGGACGAAATCGCCAATAGATATGACCATTTTACAATTTGGGCCCAAGTTAGAAGCAGAGCCTAAGGTGTAAATTATCGATGGTCCATATCTCGGAAACTATAAGAAATAATGCAATTTGGCAACCGGCAATGTAATTAGCATGCCGAATATTACTTGGAATGTGAATTGGAACGAAATCGCCAATAGATAAGACCATTTTACAATTTGGGCCCAAGTTAGAAGCAGAGCCTAAGGTGTAAATTATCGATAGTCCATATCTCGGAAACTATAAGAGATAATGCAATTTGGCAACCGGCAATGTAATTAGCATGCCGAATATTACTTGGAATGTGAATTGGAACGAAATCGCCAATAGATAAGACCATTTTACAATTTGGGCCCAAGTTAGAAGCAGAGCCTAAGGTGTAAATTATCGATAGTCCATATCTCGGAAACTATAAGAGATAATGCAATTTGGCAACCGGCAATGTAATTAGCATGCCGAATATTACTTGGAATGTGAATTGGAACGAAATCGCCAATAGATAAGACCATTTTACAATTTGGGCCCAAGTTAGAAGCAGAGCCTAAGGTGTAAATTATCGATAGTCCATATCTCGGAAACTATAAGAGATAATGCAATTTGGCAACCGCCAATGTAATTAGCATGCCGAATATTACTTGGAATGTGAATTGGGACGAAATCACCAATAGATATGACCATTTTACAATTTGGGCCCAAGTTAGAAGCAGAGCCTAAGGTGTAAATTATCGATAGTCCATATCTTGGAAACTATAAGAGATAATGCAATTTCGCAACCGGCAATGTAATTAGCATGCCGAATATTACTTGGAGTGTGAATTGGAACGAAATCGCCAATAGATAAGACCATTTTACAATTTGGGCCCAAGTTAGAAGCAGAGCCTAAGGTGTAAATTATCGATAGTCCATATCTCGGAAACGATAAGAGATAATGCAATTTGGCAACCGGCAATGTAATTAGCATGCCGAATATTACTTGGAATGTGAATTGTAACGAAATCGCCAATAGATAAGACCATTTTACAATTTGGGCCCAAGTTAGAAGCAGAGCCTAAGGTGTAAATTATCGATAGTCCATATCTCGGAAACTATAAGAGATAATGCAATTTCGCAACCGGCAATGTAATTAGCATGCCGAATATTACTTGGAGTGTGAATTGGAACGAAATCGCCAATAGATAAGACCATTTTACAATTTGGGCCCAAGTTAGAAGCAGAGCCTAAGGTGTAAATTATCGATAGTCCATATCTCGGAAACTATAAGAGATAATGCAATTTAGCAACCGGCAATGTAATTAGCATGCCGAATATTACTTGGAATGTGAATTGGAACGAAATCGCCAATAGATAAGACCATTTTACAATTTGGGCCCAAGTTAGAAGCAGAGCCTAAGGTGTAAATTATCGATAGTCCATATCTCGGAAACTATAAGAGATAATGCAATTTGGCAACCGGCAATGTAATTAGATTGCCGAATATTACTTGGAATGTGAATTGGGACGAAATCGCCAATAGATATGACCATTTTACAATTTGGGCCCAAGTTAGAAGCAGAGTCTAAGGTGAAAATTATCGATAGTCCATATCTCGGAAACTATAAGAAATAATGCAATTTGGCAACCGGCAATGTAATTAGCATGCCGAATATTACTTGGAATGTGAATTGGAACGAAATCGCCAATAGATAAGAACATTTTACAATTTGGGCCCAAGTTAGAAGCAGAGCCTAAGGTGTAAATTATCGATAGTCCATATCTCGGAAACTATAAGAGATAATGCAATTTGGCAACCGGCAATGTAATTAGCATGCCGAATATTACTTGGAATGTGAATTGGAACGAAATCGCCAATAGATAAGACCATTTTACAATTTGGGCCCAAGTTAGAAGCAGAGCCTAAGGTGTAAATTATCGATAGTCCATATCTCGGAAACTATAAGAGATAATGCAATTTCGCAACCGGCAATGTAATTAGCATGCCGAATATTACTTGGAGTGTGAATTGGAACGAAATCGCCAATAGATAAGACCATTTTACAATTTGGGCCCAAGTTAGAAGCAGAGCCTAAGGTGTAAATTATCGATAGTCCATATCTTGGAAACTATAAGAGATAATGCAATTTCGCAACCGGCAATGTAATTAGCATGCCGAATATTACTTGAAGTGTGAATTGGAACGAAATCGCCAATAGATAAAACCATTTTACAATTTGGGCCCAAGTTAGAAGCAGAGCCTAAGGTGTAAATTATCGATAGTCCATATCTCGGAAACTATAAGAGATAATGCAATTTGGCAACCGGCAATGTAATTAGCATGCCGAATATTACTTGGAATGTGAATTGGAACGAAATCGCCAATAGATAAGACCATTTTACAATTAGGGCCCAAGTTAGAAGCAGAGCCTAAGGTGTAAATTATCGATAGTCCATATCTCGGAAACTATAAGAGATAATGCAATTTGGCAACCGGCAATGTAATTAGCATGCCGAATATTACTTGGAATGTGAATTGGGACGAAATCGCCAATAGATATGACCATTTTACAATTTGGGCCCAAGTTAGAAGCAGAGCCTAAGGTGTAAATTATCGATAGTCCATATCTCGGAAACTATAAGAGATAATGCAATTTCGCAACCGGCAATGTAATTAGCATGCCTAATATTACTTGGAGTGTGAATTGGAACGAAATCGCCAATAGATAAGACCATTTTACAATTTGGGCCCAAGTTAGAAGCAGAGCCTAAGGTGTAAATTATCGATAGTCCATATCTCGGAAACTATAAGAGATAATGCAATTTGGCAACCGGCAATGTAATTAGCATGCCGAATATTATTTGGAATGTGAATTGGAACGAAATCGCCAATAGATAAGACCATTTTACAATTTGGGCCCAAGTTAGAAGCAGAGCCTAAGGTGTAAATTATCGATAGTCCATATCTCGGAAACTATAAGAGATAATGCAATTTGGCAACCGGCAATGTAATTAGCATGCCGAATATTACTTGGAATGTGAATTGGGACGAAATCGCCAATAGATATGACCATTTTACAATTTGGGCCCAAGTTAGAAGCAGAGCCTAAGGTGTAAATTATCGATAGTCCATATCTCGGAAACTATAAGAGATAATGCAATTTCGCAACCGGCAATGTAATTAGCATGCCTAATATTACTTGGAGTGTGAATTGGAACGAAATCGCCAATAGATAAGACCATTTTACAATTTGGGCCCAAGTTAGAAGCAGAGCCTAAGGTGTAAATTATCGATAGTCCATATCTCGGAAACTATAAGAGATAATGCAATTTGGCAACCGGCAATGTAATTAGCATGCCGAATATTATTTGGAATGTGAATTGGAACGAAATCGCCAATAGATAAGACCATTTTACAATTTGGGCCCAAGTTAGAAGCAGAGCCTAAGGTGTAAATTATCGATAGTCCATATCTCGGAAACTATAAGAGATAATGCAATTTGGCAACCGGCAATGTAATTAGCATGCCGAATATTACTTGGAATGTGAATTGGGACGAAATCGCCAATAGATATGACCATTTTACAATTTGGGCCCAAGTTAGAAGCAGAGCTTAAGGTGTAAATTATCGATGGTCCATATCTCGGAAACTATAAGAAATAATGCAATTTGGCAACCGGCAATGTAATTAGCATGCCGAATATTACTTGGAATGTGAATTGGAACGAAATCGCCAATAGATAAGACCATTTTACAATTTGGGCCCAAGTTAGAAGCAGAGCCTAAGGTGTAAATTATCGATAGTCCATATCTCGGAAACTATAAGAGATAATGCAATTTGGCAACCGGCAATGTAATTAGCATGCCGAATATTACTTGGAATGTGAATTGGAACGAAATCGCCAATAGATAAGACCATTTTACAATTTGGGCCCAAGTTAGAAGCAGAGCCTAAGGTGTAAATTATCGATAGTCCATATCTCGGAAACTATAAGAGATAATGCAATTTCGCAACCGGCAATGTAATTAGCATGCCGAATATTACTTGGAGTGTGAATTGGAACGAAATCGCCAATAGATAAGACCATTTTACAATTTGGGCCCAAGTTAGAAGCAGAGCCTAAGGTGTAAATTATCGATAGTCCATATCTCGGAAACTATAAGAGATAATGCAATTTGGCAACCGGCAATGTAATTAGCATGCCGAATATTACTTGGAATGTGAATTGGAACGAAATCGCCAATAGATAAGACCATTTTACAATTTGGGCCCAAGTTAGAAGCAGAGCCTAAGGTGTAAATTATCGATAGTCCATATCTCGGAAACTATAAGAGATAATGCAATTTGGCAACCGCCAATGTAATTAGCATGCCGAATATTACTTGGAATGTGAATTGGGACGAAATCGCCAATAGATATGACCATTTTACAATTTGGGCCCAAGTTAGAAGCAGAGCCTAAGGTGTAAATTATCGATAGTCCATATCTTGGAGACTATAAGAGATAATGCAATTTCGCAACCGGCAATGTAATTAGCATGCCGAATATTACTTGGAGTGTGAATTGGAACGAAATCGCCAATAGATGAGACCATTTTACAATTTGGGCCCAAGTTAGAAGCAGAGCCTAAGGTGTAAATTATCGATAGTCCATATCTCGGAAACGATAAGAGATAATGCAATTTGGCAACCGGCAATGTAATTAGCATGCCGAATATTACTTGGAATGTGAATTGGAACGAAATCGCCAATAGATAAGACCATTTTACAATTTGGGCCCAAGTTAGAAGCAGAGCCTAAGGTGTAAATTATCGATAGTCCATATCTCGGAAACTATAAGAGATAATGCAATTTCGCAACCGGCAATGTAATTAGCATGCCGAATATTACTTGGAGTGTGAATTGGAACGAAATCGCCAATAGATAAGACCATTTTACAATTTGGGCCCAAGTTAGAAGCAGAGCCTAAGGTGTAAATTATCGATAGTCCATATCTCGGAAACTATAAGAGATAATGCAATTTGGCAACCGGCAATGTAATTAGCATGCCGAATATTACTTGGAATGTGAATTGGAACGAAATCGCCAATAGATAAGACCATTTTACAATTTGGGCCCAAGTTAGAAGCAGAGCCTAAGGTGTAAATTATCGATAGTCCATATCTCGGAAACTATAAGAGATAATGCAATTTGGCAACCGGCAATGTAATTAGATTGCCGAATATTACTTGGAATGTGAATTGGGATGAAATCGCCAATAGATATGACCATTTTACAATTTGGGCCCAAGTTAGAAGCAGAGCCTAAGGTGTAAATTATCGATAGTCCATATCTCGGAAACTATAAGAAATAATGCAATTTGGCAACCGGCAATGTAATTAGCATGCCGAATATTACTTGGAATGTGAATTGGAACGAAATCGCCAATAGATAAGAACATTTTACAATTTGGGCCCAAGTTAGAAGCAGAGCCTAAGGTGTAAATTATCGATAGTCCATATCTCGGAAACTATAAGAGATAATGCAATTTGGCAACCGGCAATGTAATTAGCATGCCGAATATTACTTGGAATGTGAATTGGAACGAAATCGCCAATAGATAAGACCATTTTACAATTTGGGCCCAAGTTAGAAGCAGAGCCTAAGGTGTAAATTATCGATAGTCCATATCTCGGAAACTATAAGAGATAATGCAATTTCGCAACCGGCAATGTAATTAGCATGCCGAATATTACTTGGAGTGTGAATTGGAACGAAATCGCCAATAGATAAGACCATTTTACAATTTGGGCCCAAGTTAGAAGCAGAGCCTAAGGTGTAAATTATCGATAGTCCATATCTCGGAAACTATAATAGATAATGCAATTTGGCAACCGGCAATGTAATTAGCATGCCGAATATTACTTGGAATGTGAATTGGAACGAAATCGCCAATAGATAAGACCATTTTACAATTTGGGCCCAAGTTAGAAGCAGAGCCTAAGGTGTAAATTATCGATAGTCCATATCTCGGAAACTATAAGAGATAATGCAATTTCGCAACCGGCAATGTAATTAGCATGCCTAATATTACTTGGAGTGTGAATTGGAACGAAATCGCCAATAGATAAGACCATTTTACAATTTGGGCCCAAGTTAGAAGCAGAGCCTAAGGTGTAAATTATCGATAGTCCATATCTCGGAAACTATAAGAGATAATGCAATTTGGCAACCGGCAATGTAATTAGCATGCCGAATATTATTTGGAATGTGAATTGGAACGAAATCGCCAATAGATAAGACCATTTTACAATTTGGGCCCAAGTTAGAAGCAGAGCCTAAGGTGTAAATTATCGATAGTCCATATCTCGGAAACTATAAGAGATAATGCAATTTGGCAACCGGCAATGTAATTAGCATGCCGAATATTACTTGGAATGTGAATTGGGACGAAATCGCCAATAGATATGACCATTTTACAATTTGGGCCCAAGTTAGAAGCAGAGCCTAAGGTGTAAATTATCGATGGTCCATATCTCGGAAACTATAAGAAATAATGCAATTTGGCAACCGGCAATGTAATTAGCATGCCGAATATTACTTGGAATGTGAATTGGAACGAAATCGCCAATAGATAAGACCATTTTACAATTTGGGCCCAAGTTAGAAGCAGAGCCTAAGGTGTAAATTATCGATAGTCCATATCTCGGAAACTATAAGAGATAATGCAATTTGGCAACCGGCAATGTAATTAGCATGCCGAATATTACTTGGAATGTGAATTGGAACGAAATCGCCAATAGATAAGACCATTTTACAATTTGGGCCCAAGTTAGAAGCAGAGCCTAAGGTGTAAATTATCGATAGTCCATATCTCGGAAACTATAAGAGATAATGCAATTTCGCAACCGGCAATGTAATTAGCATGCCGAATATTACTTGGAGTGTGAATTGGAACGAAATCGCCAATAGATAAGACCATTTTACAATTTGGGCCCAAGTTAGAAGCAGAGCCTAAGGTGTAAATTATCGATAGTCCATATCTCGGAAACTATAAGAGATAATGCAATTTCGCAACCGGCAATGTAATTAGCATGCCGAATATTACTTGGAGTGTGAATTGGAACGAAATCGCCAATAGATAAGACCATTTTACAATTTGGGCCCAAGTTAGAAGCAGAGCCTAAGGTGTAAATTATCGATAGTCCATATCTTGGAAACTATAAGAGATAATGCAATTTCGCAACCGGCAATGTAATTAGCATGCCGAATATTACTTGAAGTGTGAATTGGAACGAAATCGCCAATAGATAAGACCATTTTACAATTTGGGCCCAAGTTAGAAGCAGAGCCTAAGGTGTAAATTATCGATAGTCCATATCTCTTAAACTATAAGAGATAATGCAATTTGGCAACCGGCAATGTAATTAGCATGCCGAATATTACTTGGAATGTGAATTGGAACGAAATCGCCAATAGATAAGACCATTTTACAATTAGGGCCCAAGTTAGAAGCAGAGCCTAAGGTGTAAATTATCGATAGTCCATATCTCGGAAACTATAAGAGATAATGCAATTTGGCAACCGGCAATGTAATTAGCATGCCGAATATTACTTGGAATGTGAATTGGGACGAAATCGCCAATAGATATGACCATTTTACAATTTGGGCCCAAGTTAGAAGCAGAGCCTAAGGTGTAAATTATCGATAGTCCATATCTCGGAAACTATAAGAGATAATGCAATTTCGCAACCGGCAATGTAATTAGCATGCCTAATATTACTTGGAGTGTGAATTGGAACGAAATCGCCAATAGATAAGACCATTTTACAATTTGGGCCCAAGTTAGAAGCAGAGCCTAAGGTGTAAATTATCGATAGTCCATATCTCGGAAACTATAAGCGATAATGCAATTTGGTAACCGGCAATGTAATTAGCATGCCGAATATTATTTGGAATGTGAATTGGAACGAAATCGCCAATAGATAAGACCATTTTACAATTTGGGCCCAAGTTAGAAGCAGAGCCTAAGGTGTAAATTATCGATAGTCCATATCTCGGAAACTATAAGAGATAATGCAATTTGGCAACCGGCAATGTAATTAGCATGCCGAATATTACTTGGAATGTGAATTGGGACGAAATCGCCAATAGATATGACCATTTTACAATTTGGGCCCAAGTTAGAAGCAGAGCCTAAGGTGTAAATTATCGATAGTCCATATCTCGGAAACTATAAGAGATAATGCAATTTCGCAACCGGCAATGTAATTAGCATGCCTAATATTACTTGGAGTGTGAATTGGAACGAAATCGCCAATAGATAAGACCATTTTACAATTTGGGCCCAAGTTAGAAGCAGAGCCTAAGGTGTAAATTATCGATAGTCCATATCTCGGAAACTATAAGAGATAATGCAATTTGGCAACCGGCAATGTAATTAGCATGCCGAATATTATTTGGAATGTGAATTGGAACGAAATCGCCAATAGATAAGACCATTTTACAATTTGGGCCCAAGTTAGAAGCAGAGCCTAAGGTGTAAATTATCGATAGTCCATATCTCGGAAACTATAAGAGATAATGCAATTTGGCAATCGGCAATGTAATTAGCATGCCGAATATTACTTGGAATGTGAATTGGGACGAAATCGCCAATAGATATGACCATTTTACAATTTGGGCCCAAGTTAGAAGCAGAGCCTAAGGTGTAAATTATCGATGGTCCATATCTCGGAAACTATAAGAAATAATGCAATTTGGCAACCGGCAATGTAATTAGCATGCCGAATATTACTTGGAATGTGAATTGGAACGAAATCGCCAATAGATAAGACCATTTTACAATTTGGGCCCAAGTTAGAAGCAGAGCCTAAGGTGTAAATTATCGATAGTCCATATCTCGGAAACTATAAGAGATAATGCAATTTGGCAACCGGCAATGTAATTAGCATGCCGAATATTACTTGGAATGTGAATTGGAACGAAATCGCCAATAGATAAGACCATTTTACAATTTGGGCCCAAGTTAGAAGCAGAGCCTAAGGTGTAAATTATCGATAGTCCATATCTCGGAAACTATAAGAGATAATGCAATTTCGCAACCGGCAATGTAATTAGCATGCCGAATATTACTTGGAGTGTGAATTGGAACGAAATCGCCAATAGATAAGACCATTTTACAATTTGGGCCCAAGTTAGAAGCAGAGCCTAAGGTGTAAATTATCGATAGTCCATATCTCGGAAACTATAAGAGATAATGCAATTTGGCAACCGGCAATGTAATTAGCATGCCGAATATTACTTGGAATGTGAATTGGAACGAAATCGCCAATAGATAAGACCATTTTACAATTTGGGCCCAAGTTAGAAGCAGAGCCTAAGGTGTAAATTATCGATAGTCCATATCTCGGAAACTATAAGAGATAATGCAATTTGGCAACCGCCAATGTAATTAGCATGCCGAATATTACTTGGAATGTGAATTGGGACGAAATCGCCAATAGATATGACCATTTTACAATTTGGGCCCAAGTTAGAAGCAGAGCCTAAGGTGTAAATTATCGATAGTCCATATCTTGGAAACTATAAGAGATAATGCAATTTCGCAACCGGCAATGTAATTAGCATGCCGAATATTACTTGGAGTGTGAATTGGTACGAAATCGCCAATAGATAAGACCATTTTACAATTTGGGCCCAAGTTAGAAGCAGAGCCTAAGGTGTAAATTATCGATAGTCCATATCTCGGAAACTATAAGAGATAATGCAATTTGGCAACCGGCAATGTAATTAGCATGCCGAATATTACTTGGAATGTGAATTGGAACGAAATCGCCAATAGATAAGACCATTTTACAATTTGGGCCCAAGTTAGAAGCAGAGCCTAAGGTGTAAATTATCGATAGTCCATATCTCGGAAACTATAAGAGATAATGCAATTTGGCAACCGGCAATGTAATTAGCATGCCGAATATTACTTGGAATGTGAATTGGGACGAAATCGCCAATAGATATGACCATTTTACAATTTGGGCCCAAGTTAGAAGCAGAGCCTAAGGTGTAAATTATCGATAGTCCATATCTCGGAAACTATAAGAGATAATGCAATTTCGCAACCGGCAATGTAATTAGCATGCCTAATATTACTTGGAGTGTGAATTGGAACGAAATCGCCAATAGATAAGACCATTTTACAATTTGGGCCCAAGTTAGAAGCAGAGCCTAAGGTGTAAATTATCGATAGTCCATATCTCGGAAACTATAAGAGATAATGCAATTTGGCAACCGGCAATGTAATTAGCATGCCGAATATTATTTGGAATGTGAATTGGAACGAAATCGCCAATAGATAAGACCATTTTACAATTTGGGCCCAAGTTAGAAGCAGAGCCTAAGGTGTAAATTATCGATAGTCCATATCTCGGAAACTATAAGAGATAATGCAATTTGGCAACCGGCAATGTAATTAGCATGCCGAATATTACTTGGAATGTGAATTGGGACGAAATCGCCAATAGATATGACCATTTTACAATTTGGGCCCAAGTTAGAAGCAGAGCCTAAGGTGTAAATTATCGATAGTCCATATCTCGGAAACTATAAGAGATAATGCAATTTCGCAACCGGCAATGTAATTAGCATGCCGAATATTACTTGGAGTGTGAATTGGAACGAAATCGCCAATAGATAAGACCATTTTACAATTTGGGCCCAAGTTAGAAGCAGAGCCTAAGGTGTAAATTATCGATAGTCCATATCTCGGAAACTATAAGAGATAATGCAATTTGGCAACCGGCAATGTAATTAGCATGCCGAATATTACTTGGAATGTGAATTGGAACGAAATCGCCAGTAGATAAGACCATTTTACA
The DNA here is from genome assembly GCF_030347505.1 of Rhynchophorus ferrugineus. Classification (NCBI taxonomy): domain Eukaryota; kingdom Metazoa; phylum Arthropoda; class Insecta; order Coleoptera; family Curculionidae; genus Rhynchophorus; species Rhynchophorus ferrugineus. The sequence continues at coordinate 182,633 of NW_027472834.1, forward strand.
ATTTGGGCCCAAGTTAGAAGCAGAGCCTAAGGTGTAAATTATCGATAGTCCATATCTCGGAAACTATAAGGGATAATGCAATTTGGCAACCGGCAATGTAATTAGCATGCCGAATATTACTTGGAATGTGAATTGGAACGAAATCGCCAATAGATAAGACCATTTTACAATTTGGGCCCAAGTTAGAAGCAGAGCCTAAGGTGTAAATTATCGATAGTCCATATCTCGGAAACTATAAGAGATAATGCAATTTGGCAACCGGCAATGTAATTAGCATGCCGAATATTACTTGGAATGTGAATTGGAACGAAATCGCCAATAGATAAGACCATTTTACAATTTGGGCCCAAGTTAGAAGCAGAGCCTAAGGTGTAAATTATCGATAGTCCATATCTCGGAAACTATAAGAGATAATGCAATTTGGCAACCGGCAATGTAATTAGCATGCCGAATATTACTTGGAATGTGAATTGGAACGAAATCGCCAATAGGTAAGACCATTTTACAATTTGGGCCCAAGTTAGAAGCAGAGCCAAAGGTGTAAATTATCGATAGTCCATATCTCGGAAACTATAAGAGATAATTCAATTTGGCAACCGGCAATGTAATTAGCATGCCGAATATTACTTGGAATGTGAATTGGAACGAAATCGCCAATAGATAAGACCATTTTACAATTTGGGCACAAGTTAGAAGCAGAGCCTAAGGTGTAAATTATCGATAGTCCATATCTCGGAAACTATAAGAGATAATGCAATTTGGCAACCGGCAATGTAATTAGCATGCCGAATATTACTTGGAATGTGAATTGGAACGAAATCGCCAATAGATAAGACCATTTTACAATTTGGGAGCAAGTTAGAAGCAGAGCCTAAGGTGTAAATTATCGATAGTCCATATCTCGGAAACTATAAGAGATAATGCAATTTGGCAACCGGCAATGTAATTAGCATGCCGAATATTACTTGGAATGTGAATTGGAACGAAATCGCCAATAGATAAGACCATTTTACAATTTGGGCCCAAGTTAGAAGCAGAGCCTAAGGTGTAAATTATCGATAGTCCATATCTCGGAAACTATAAGAGATAATGCAATTTCGCAACCGGCAATGTAATTAGCATGCCGAATATTACTTGGAGTGTGAATTGGAACGAAATCGCCAATAGATAAGACCATTTTACAATTTGGGCCCAAGTTAGAAGCAGAGCCTAAGGTGTAAATTATCGATAGTCCATATCTCGGAAACTATAAGAGATAATGCAATTTGGCAACCGGCAATGTAATTAGCATGCCGAATATTACTTGGAATGTGAATTGGAACGAAATCGCCAATAGATAAGACCATTTTACAATTTGGGCCCAAGTTAGAAGCAGAGCCTAAGGTGTAAATTATCGATAGTCCATATCTCGGAAACTATAAGAGATAATGCAATTTGGTAACCGGCAATGTAATTAGCATGCCGAATATTATTTGGAATGTGAATTGGAACGAAATCGCCAATAGATAAGACCATTTTACAATTTGGGCCCAAGTTAGAAGCAGAGCCTAAGGTGTAAATTATCGATAGTCCATATCTCGGAAACTATAAGAGATAATGCAATTTGGCAACCGGCAATGTAATTAGCATGCCGAATATTACTTGGAATGTGAATTGGGACGAAATCGCCAATAGATATGACCATTTTACAATTTGGGCCCAAGTTAGAAGCAGAGCCTAAGGTGTAAATTATCGATAGTCCATATCTCGGAAACTATAAGAGATAATGCAATTTCGCAACCGGCAATGTAATTAGCATGCCTAATATTACTTGGAGTGTGAATTGGAACGAAATCGCCAATAGATAAGACCATTTTACAATTTGGGCCCAAGTTAGAAGCAGAGCCTAAGGTGTAAATTATCGATAGTCCATATCTCGGAAACTATAAGAGATAATGCAATTTGGCAACCGGCAATGTAATTAGCATGCCGAATATTATTTGGAATGTGAATTGGAACGAAATCGCCAATAGATAAGACCATTTTACAATTTGGGCCCAAGTTAGAAGCAGAGCCTAAGGTGTAAATTATCGATAGTCCATATCTCGGAAACTATAAGAGATAATGCAATTTGGCAATCGGCAATGTAATTAGCATGCCGAATATTACTTGGAATGTGAATTGGGACGAAATCGCCAATAGATATGACCATTTTACAATTTGGGCCCAAGTTAGAAGCAGAGCCTAAGGTGTAAATTATCGATGGTCCATATCTCGGAAACTATAAGAAATAATGCAATTTGGCAACCGGCAATGTAATTAGCATGCCGAATATTACTTGGAATGTGAATTGGAACGAAATCGCCAATAGATAAGACCATTTTACAATTTGGGCCCAAGTTAGAAGCAGAGCCTAAGGTGTAAATTATCGATAGTCCATATCTCGGAAACTATAAGAGATAATGCAATTTGGCAACCGGCAATGTAATTAGCATGCCGAATATTACTTGGAATGTGAATTGGAACGAAATCGCCAATAGATAAGACCATTTTACAATTTGGGCCCAAGTTAGAAGCAGAGCCTAAGGTGTAAATTATCGATAGTCCATATCTCGGAAACTATAAGAGATAATGCAATTTCGCAACCGGCAATGTAATTAGCATGCCGAATATTACTTGGAGTGTGAATTGGAACGAAATCGCCAATAGATAAGACCATTTTACAATTTGGGCCCAAGTTAGAAGCAGAGCCTAAGGTGTAAATTATCGATAGTCCATATCTCGGAAACTATAAGAGATAATGCAATTTGGCAACCGGCAATGTAATTAGCATGCCGAATATTACTTGGAATGTGAATTGGAACGAAATCGCCAATAGATAAGACCATTTTACAATTTGGGCCCAAGTTAGAAGCAGAGCCTAAGGTGTAAATTATCGATAGTCCATATCTCGGAAACTATAAGAGATAATGCAATTTGGCAACCGGCAATGTAATTAGCATGCCGAATATTACTTGGAATGTGAATTGGGACGAAATCGCCAATAGATATGACCATTTTACAATTTGGGCCCAAGTTAGAAGCAGAGCCTAAGGTGTAAATTATCGATGGTCCATATCTCGGAAACTATAAGAAATAATGCAATTTGGCAACCGGCAATGTAATTAGCATGCCGAATATTACTTGGAATGTGAATTGGAACGAAATCGCCAATAGATAAGACCATTTTACAATTTGGGCCCAAGTTAGAAGCAGAGCCTAAGGTGTAAATTATCGATAGTCCATATCTCGGAAACTATAAGAGATAATGCAATTTGGCAACCGGCAATGTAATTAGCATGCCGAATATTACTTGGAATGTGAATTGGAACGAAATCGCCAATAGATAAGACCATTTTACAATTTGGGCCCAAGTTAGAAGCAGAGCCTAAGGTGTAAATTATCGATAGTCCATATCTCGGAAACTATAAGAGATAATGCAATTTCGCAACCGGCAATGTAATTAGCATGCCGAATATTACTTGGAGTGTGAATTGGAACGAAATCGCCAATAGATAAGACCATTTTACAATTTGGGCCCAAGTTAGAAGCAGAGCCTAAGGTGTAAATTATCGATAGTCCATATCTCGGAAACTATAAGAGATAATGCAATTTCGCAACCGGCAATGTAATTAGCATGCCGAATATTACTTGGAGTGTGAATTGGAACGAAATCGCCAATAGATAAGACCATTTTACAATTTGGGCCCAAGTTAGAAGCAGAGCCTAAGGTGTAAATTATCGATAGTCCATATCTTGGAAACTATAAGAGATAATGCAATTTCGCAACCGGCAATGTAATTAGCATGCCGAATATTACTTGAAGTGTGAATTGGAACGAAATCGCCAATAGATAAGACCATTTTACAATTTGGGCCCAAGTTAGAAGCAGAGCCTAAGGTGTAAATTATCGATAGTCCATATCTCGGAAACTATAAGAGATAATGCAATTTGGCAACCGGCAATGTAATTAGCATGCCGAATATTACTTGGAATGTGAATTGGAACGAAATCGCCAATAGATAAGACCATTTTACAATTAGGGCCCAAGTTAGAAGCAGAGCCTAAGGTGTAAATTATCGATAGTCCATATCTCGGAAACTATAAGAGATAATGCAATTTGGCAACCGGCAATGTAATTAGCATGCCGAATATTACTTGGAATGTGAATTGGGACGAAATCGCCAATAGATATGACCATTTTACAATTTGGGCCCAAGTTAGAAGCAGAGCCTAAGGTGTAAATTATCGATAGTCCATATCTCGGAAACTATAAGAGATAATGCAATTTCGCAACCGGCAATGTAATTAGCATGCCTAATATTACTTGGAGTGTGAATTGGAACGAAATCGCCAATAGATAAGACCATTTTACAATTAGGGCCCAAGTTAGAAGCAGAGCCTAAGGTGTAAATTATCGATAGTCCATATCTCGGAAACTATAAGAGATAATGCAATTTGGCAACCGGCAATGTAATTAGCATGCCGAATATTACTTGGAATGTGAATTGGAACGAAATCGCCAATAGATAAGACCATTTTACAATTTGGGCCCAAGTTAGAAGCAGAGCCTAAGGTGTAAATTATCGATAGTCCATATCTCGGAAACTATAAGAGATAATGCAATTTGGCAACCGCCAATGTAATTAGCATGCCGAATATTACTTGGAATGTGAATTGGGACGAAATCGCCAATAGATATGACCATTTTACAATTTGGGCCCAAGTTAGAAGCAGAGCCTAAGGTGTAAATTATCGATAGTCCATATCTTGGAAACTATAAGAGATAATGCAATTTCGCAACCGGCAATGTAATTAGCATGCCGAATATTACTTGGAGTGTGAATTGGAACGAAATCGCCAATAGATAAGACCATTTTACAATTTGGGCCCAAGTTAGAAGCAGAGCCTAAGGTGTAAATTATCGATAGTCCATATCTCGGAAACTATAAGAGATAATGCAATTTGGCAACCGGCAATGTAATTAGCATGCCGAATATTACTTGGAATGTGAATTGGAACGAAATCGCCAATAGATAAGACCATTTTACAATTTGGGCCCAAGTTAGAAGCAGAGCCTAAGGTGTAAATTATCGATAGTCCATATCTCGGAAACTATAAGAGATAATGCAATTTGGCAACCGGCAATGTAATTAGCATGCCGAATATTACTTGGAATGTGAATTGGGACGAAATCGCCAATAGATATGACCATTTTACAATTTGGGCCCAAGTTAGAAGCAGAGCCTAAGGTGTAAATTATCGATAGTCCATATCTCGGAAACTATAAGAGATAATGCAATTTCGCAACCGGCAATGTAATTAGCATGCCTAATATTACTTGGAGTGTGAATTGGAACGAAATCGCCAATAGATAAGACCATTTTACAATTTGGGCCCAAGTTAGAAGCAGAGCCTAAGGTGTAAATTATCGATAGTCCATATCTCGGAAACTATAAGAGATAATGCAATTTGGCAACCGGCAATGTAATTAGCATGCCGAATATTATTTGGAATGTGAATTGGAACGAAATCGCCAATAGATAAGACCATTTTACAATTTGGGCCCAAGTTAGAAGCAGAGCCTAAGGTGTAAATTATCGATAGTCCATATCTCGGAAACTATAAGAGATAATGCAATTTGGCAACCGGCAATGTAATTAGCATGCCGAATATTACTTGGAATGTGAATTGGGACGAAATCGCCAATAGATATGACCATTTTACAATTTGGGCCCAAGTTAGAAGCAGAGCCTAAGGTGTAAATTATCGATAGTCCATATCTCGGAAACTATAAGAAATAATGCAATTTGGCAACCGGCAATGTAATTAGCATGCCGAATATTACTTGGAATGTGAATTGGAACGAAATCGCCAATAGATAAGACCATTTTACAATTTGGGCCCAAGTTAGAAGCAGAGCCTAAGGTGTAAATTATCGATAGTCCATATCTCGGAAACTATAAGAGATAATGCAATTTGGCAACCGGCAATGTAATTAGCATGCCGAATATTACTTGGAATGTGAATTGGAACGAAATCGCCAATAGATAAGACCATTTTACAATTTGGGCCCAAGTTAGAAGCAGAGCCTAAGGTGTAAATTATCGATAGTCCATATCTCGGAAACTATAAGAGATAATGCAATTTCGCAACCGGCAATGTAATTAGCATGCCGAATATTACTTGGAGTGTGAATTGGAACGAAATCGCCAATAGATAAGACCATTTTACAATTTGGGCCCAAGTTAGAAGCAGAGCCTAAGGTGTAAATTATCGATAGTCCATATCTCGGAAACTATAAGAGATAATGCAATTTGGCAACCGGCAATGTAATTAGCATGCCGAATATTACTTGGAATGTGAATTGGAACGAAATCGCCAATAGATAAGACCATTTTACAATTTGGGCCCAAGTTAGAAGCAGAGCCTAAGGTGTAAATTATCGATAGTCCATATCTCGGAAACTATAAGAGATAATGCAATTTGGCAACCGGCAATGTAATTAGCATGCCGAATATTACTTGGAATGTGAATTGGGACGAAATCGCCAATAGATATGACCATTTTACAATTTGGGCCCAAGTTAGAAGCAGAGCCTAAGGTGTAAATTATCGATAGTCCATATCTTGGAAACTATAAGAGATAATGCAATTTCGCAACCGGCAATGTAATTAGCATGCCGAATATTACTTGGAGTGTGAATTGGAACGAAATCGCCAATAGATAAGACCATTTTACAATTTGGGCCCAAGTTAGAAGCAGAGCCTAAGGTGTAAATTATCGATAGTCCATATCTCGGAAACTATAAGAGATAATGCAATTTGGCAACCGGCAATGTAATTAGCATGCCGAATATTACTTGGAATGTGAATTGGAACGAAATCGCCAATAGATAAGACCATTTTACAATTTGGGCCCAAGTTAGAAGTAGAGCCTAAGGTGTAAATTATCGATAGTCCATATCTCGGAAACTATAAGAGATAATGCAATTTGGCAACCGACAATGTAATTAGCATGCCGAATATTACTTGGAATGTGAATTGGAACGAAATCGCCAATAGATAAGACCATTTTACAATTTGGGCCCAAGTTAGAAGCAGAGCCTAAGGTGTAAATTATCGATAGTCCATATCTCGGAAACTATAAGAGATAATGCAATTTCGCAACCGGCAATGTAATTAGCATGCCGAATATTACTTGGAGTGTGAATTGGAACGAAATCGCCAATAGATAAGACCATTTTACAATTTGGGCCCAAGTTAGAAGCAGAGCCTAAGGTGTAAATTATCGATAGTCCATATCTCGGAAACTATAAGAGATAATGCAATTTGGCAACCGGCAATGTAATTAGCATGCCGAATATTACTTGGAATGTGAATTGGAACGAAATCGCCAATAGATAAGACCATTTTACAATTTGGGCCCAAGTTAGAAGCAGAGCCTAAGGTGTAAATTATCGATAGTCCATATCTCGGAAACTATAAGAGATAATGCAATTTGGCAACCGGCAATGTAATTAGCATGCCGAATATTACTTGGAATGTGAATTGGGACGAAATCGCCAATAGATATGACCATTTTACAATTTGGGCCCAAGTTAGAAGCAGAGCCTAAGGTGTAAATTATCGATAGTCCATATCTTGGAAACTATAAGAGATAATGCAATTTCGCAACCGGCAATGTAATTAGCATGCCGAATATTACTTGGAGTGTGAATTGGAACGAAATCGCCAATAGATAAGACCATTTTACAATTTGGGCCCAAGTTAGAAGCAGAGCCTAAGGTGTAAATTATCGATAGTCCATATCTCGGAAACTATAAGAGATAATGCAATTTGGCAACCGGCAATGTAATTAGCATGCCGAATATTACTTGGAATGTGAATTGGAACGAAATCGCCAATAGATAAGACCATTTTACAATTTGGGCCCAAGTTAGAAGCAGAGCCTAAGGTGTAAATTATCGATAGTCCATATCTCGGAAACTATAAGAGATAATGCAATTTGGCAACCGGCAATGTAATTAGCATGCCGAATATTACTTGGAATGTGAATTGGGACGAAATCGCCAATAGATATGACCATTTTACAATTTGGGCCCAAGTTAGAAGCAGAGCCTAAGGTGTAAATTATCGATAGTCCATATCTCGGAAACTATAAGAGATAATGCAATTTCGCAACCGGCAATGTAATTAGCATGCCTAATATTACTTGGAGTGTGAATTGGAACGAAATCGCCAATAGATAAGACCATTTTACAATTTGGGCCCAAGTTAGAAGCAGAGCCTAAGGTGTAAATTATCGATAGTCCATATCTCGGAAACTATAAGAGATAATGCAATTTGGCAACCGGCAATGTAATTAGCATGCCGAATATTACTTGGAATGTGAATTGGAACGAAATCGCCAATAGATAAGACCATTTTACATTTTGGGCCCAAGTTAGAAGCAGAGCCTAAGGTGTAAATTATCGATAGTCCATATCTCGGAAACTATAAGAGATAATGCAATTTGGCAACCGGCAATGTAATTAGCATGCCGAATATTACTTGGAATGTGAATTGGAACGAAATCGCCAATAGATAAGACCATTTTACAATTTGGGAGCAAGTTAGAAGCAGAGCCTAAGGTGTAAATTATCGATAGTCCATATCTCGGAAACTATAAGAGATAATGCAATTTCGCAACCGGCAATGTAATTAGCATGCCGAATATTACTTGGAGTGTGAATTGGAACGAAATCGCCAATAGATAAGACCATTTTACAATTTGGGCCCAAGTTAGAAGCAGAGCCTAAGGTGTAAATTATCGATAGTCCATATCTCGGAAACTATAAGAGATAATGCAATTTGGCAACCGGCAATGTAATTAGCATGCCGAATATTACTTGGAATGTGAATTGGAACGAAATCGCCAATAGATAAGACCATTTTACAATTTGGGCCCAAGTTAGAAGCAGAGCCTATGGTGTAAATTATCGATAGTCCATATCTCGGAAACTATAAGAGATAATGCAATTTGGCAACCGGCAATGTAATTAGCATGCCGAATATTACTTGGAATGTGAATTGGGACGAAATCGCCAATAGATATGACCATTTTACAACTTGGGCCCAAGTTAGAAGCAGAGCCTAAGGTGTAAATTATCGATAGTCCATATCTCGGAAACTATAAGAGATAATGCAATTTCGCAACCGGCAATGTAATTAGCATGCCGAATATTACTTGGAGTGTGAATTGGAACGAAATCGCCAATAGATAAGACCATTTTACAATTTGGGCCCAAGTTAGAAGCAGAGCCTAAGGTGTAAATTATCGATAGTCCATATCTCGGAAACTATAAGAGATAATGCAATTTGGCAACCGGCAATGTAATTAGCATGCCGAATATTACTTGGAATGTGAATTGGAACGAAATCGCCAATAGATAAGACCATTTTACAATTTGGGAGCAAGTTAGAAGCAGAGCCTAAGGTGTAAATTATCGATAGTCCATATCTCGGAAACTATAAGAGATAATGCAATTTCGCAACCGGCAATGTAATTAGCATGCCGAATATTACTTGGAGTGTGAATTGGAACGAAATCGCCAATAGATAAGACCATTTTACAATTTGGTCCCAAGTTAGAAGCAGAGCCTAAGGTGTAAATTATCGATAGTCCATATCTCGGAAACTATAAGAGATAATGCAATTTGGCAACCGGCAATGTAATTAGCATGCCGAATATTACTTGGAATGTGAATTGGAACGAAATCGCCAATAGATAAGACCATTTTACAATTTGGGCCCAAGTTAGAAGCAGAGCCTAAGGTGTAAATTATCGATAGTCCATATCTCGGAAACTATAAGAGATAATGCAATTTCGCAACCGGCAATGTAATTAGCATGCCGAATATTACTTGGAATGTGAATTGGGACGAAATCGCCAATAGATATGACCATTTTACAATTTGGGCCCAAGTTAGAAGCAGAGCCTAAGGTGTAAATTATCGATAGTCCATATCTCGGAAACTATAAGAGATAATGCAATTTCGCAACCGGCAATGTAATTAGCATGCCGAATATTACTTGGAGTGTGAATTGGAACGAAATCGCCAATAGATAAGACCATTTTACAATTTGGGCCCAAGTTAGAAGCAGAGCCTAAGGTGTAAATTATCGATAGTCCATATCTCGGAAACTATAAGAGATAATGCAATTTGGCAACCGGCAATGTAATTAGCATGCCGAATATTACTTGGAATGTGAATTGGAACGAAATCGCCAATAGATAAGACCATTTTACAATTTGGGCCCAAGTTAGAAGCAGAGCCTAAGGTGTAAATTATCGATAGTCCATATCTCGGAAACTATAAGAGATAATGCAATTTGGCAACCGGCAATGTAATTAGCATGCCGAATATTACTTGGAATGTGAATTGGAACGAAATCGCCAATAGATAAGACCATTTTACAATTTGGGCCCAAGTTAGAAGGAGAGCCTAAGGTGTAAATTATCGATAGTCCATATCTCGGAAACTATAAGAGATAATGCAATTTGGCAACCGGCAATGTAATTAGCATGCCGAATATTACTTGGAATGTGAATTGGAACGAAATCGCCAATAGATAAGACCATTTTACAATTTGGGCCCAAGTTAGAAGCAGAGCCTAAGGTGTAAATTATCGATAGTCCATATCTCGGAAACTATAAGAGATAATGCAATTTGGCAACCGGCAATGTAATTAGCATGCCGAATATTACTTGGAATGTGAATTGGAACGAAATCGCCAATAGATAAGACCATTTTACAATTTGGGAGCAAGTTAGAAGCAGAGCCTAAGGTGTAAATTATCGATAGTCCATATCTCGGAAACTATAAGAGATAATGCAATTTGGCAACCGGCAATGTAATTAGCATGCCGAATATTACTTGGAATGTGAATTGGAACGAAATCGCCAATAGATAAGACCATTTTACAATTTGAGCCCAAGTTAGAAGCAGAGGCTATGGTGTAAATTATCGATAGTCCATATCTCGGAAACTATAAGAGATAATGCAATTTGGCAACCGGCAATGTAATTAGCATGCCGAATATTACTTGGAATGTGAATTGGAACGAAATCGCCAATAGATAAGACCATTTTACAATTTGGGCCCAAGTTAGAAGCAGAGCCTATGGTGTAAATTATCGATAGTCCATATCTCGGAAACTATAAGAGATAATGCAATTTGGCAACCGGCAATGTAATTAGCATGCCGAATATTACTTGGAATGTGAATTGGAACGAAATCGCCAATAGATAAGACCATTTTACAATTTGGGCCCAAGTTAGAAGCAGAGCCTAAGGTGTAAATTATCGATAGTCCATATCTCGGAAACTATAAGAGATAATGCAATTTGGCAACCGGCAATGTAATTAGCATGCCGAATATTACTTGGAATGTGAATTGGAACGAAATCGCCAATAGATAAGACCATTTTACAATTTGGGCCCAAGTTAGAAGCAGAGCCTAAGGTGTAAATTATCGATAGTCCATATCTCGGAAACTATAAGAGATAATGCAATTTGGCAACCGGCAATGTAATTAGCATGCCGAATATTACTTGGAATGTGAATTGGAACGAAATCGCCAATAGATAAGACCATTTTACAATTTGGGCCCAAGTTAGAAGCAGAGCCTAAGGTGTAAATTATCGATAGTCCATATCTCGGAAACTATAAGAGATAATGCAATTTGGCAACCGGCAATGTAATTAGCATGCCGAATATTACTTGGAATGTGAATTGGGACGAAATCGCCAATAGATATGACCATTTTACAATTTGGGCCCAAGTTAGAAGCAGAGCCTAAGGTGTAAATTATCGATAGTCCATATCTCGGAAACTATAAGAGATAATGCAATTTCGCAACCGGCAATGTAATTAGCATGCCTAATATTACTTGGAGTGTGAATTGGAACGAAATCGCCAATAGATAAGACCATTTTACAATTTGGGCCCAAGTTAGAAGCAGAGCCTAAGGTGTAAATTATCGATAGTCCATATCTCGGAAACTATAAGAGATAATGCAATTTGGCAACCGGCAATGTAATTAGCATGCCGAATATTATTTGGAATGTGAATTGGAACGAAATCGCCAATAGATAAGACCATTTTACATTTTGGGCCCAAGTTAGAAGCAGAGCCTAAGGTGTAAATTATCGATAGTCCATATCTCGGAAACTATAAGAGATAATGCAATTTGGCAACCGGCAATGTAATTAGCATGCCGAATATTACTTGGAATGTGAATTGGAACGAAATCGCCAATAGATAAGACCATTTTACAATTTGGGCCCAAGTTAGAAGCAGAGCCTAAGGTGTAAATTATCGATAGTCCATATCTCGGAAACTATAAGAGATAATGCAATTTGGCAACCGGCAATGTAATTAGCATGCCGAATATTACTTGGAATGTGAATTGGAACGAAATCGCCAATAGATAAGACCATTTTACAATTTGGGCCCAAGTTAGAAGCAGAGCCTAAGGTGTAAATTATCGATAGTCCATATCTCGGAAACTATAAGAGATAATGCAATTTGGCAACCGGCAATGTAATTAGCATGCCGAATATTACTTGGAATGTGAATTGGAACGAAATCGCCAATAGATAAGACCATTTTACAATTTGGGAGCAAGTTAGAAGCAGAGCCTAAGGTGTAAATTATCGATAGTCCATATCTCGGAAACTATAAGAGATAATGCAATTTCGCAACCGGCAATGTAATTAGCATGCCGAATATTACTTGGAGTGTGAATTGGAACGAAATCGCCAATAGATAAGACCATTTTACAATTTGGGCCCAAGTTAGAAGCAGAGCCTAAGGTGTAAATTATCGATAGTCCATATCTCGGAAACTATAAGAGATAATGCAATTTGGCAACCGGCAATGTAATTAGCATGCCGAATATTACTTGGAATGTGAATTGGAACGAAATCGCCAATAGATAAGACCATTTTACAATTTGGGAGCAAGTTAGAAGCAGAGCCTAAGGTGTAAATTATCGATAGTCCATATCTCGGAAACTATAAGAGATAATGCAATTTCGCAACCGGCAATGTAATTAGCATGCCGAATATTACTTGGAGTGTGAATTGGAACGAAATCGCCAATAGATAAGACCATTTTACAATTTGGTCCCAAGTTAGAAGCAGAGCCTAAGGTGTAAATTATCGATAGTCCATATCTCGGAAACTATAAGAGATAATGCAATTTGGCAACCGGCAATGTAATTAGCATGCCGAATATTACTTGGAATGTGAATTGGAACGAAATCGCCAATAGATAAGACCATTTTACAATTTGGGCCCAAGTTAGAAGCAGAGCCTAAGGTGTAAATTATCGATAGTCCATATCTCGGAAACTATAAGAGATAATGCAATTTGGCAACCGGCAATGTAATTAGCATGCCGAATATTACTTGGAGTGTGAATTGGAACGAAATCGCCAATAGATAAGACCATTTTACAATTTGGGCCCAAGTTAGAAGCAGAGCCTAAGGTGTAAATTATCGATAGTCCATATCTCGGAAACTATAAGAGATAATGCAATTTGGCAACCGGCAATGTAATTAGCATGCCGAATATTACTTGGAATGTGAATTGGAACGAAATCGCCAATAGATAAGACCATTTTACAATTTGGGCCCAAGTTAGAAGCAGAGCCTATGGTGTAAATTATCGATAGTCCATATCTCGGAAACTATAAGAGATAATGCAATTTGGCAACCGGCAATGTAATTAGCATGCCGAATATTACTTGGAATGTGAATTGGGACGAAATCGCCAATAGATATGACCATTTTACAACTTGGGCCCAAGTTAGAAGCAGAGCCTAAGGTGTAAATTATCGATAGTCCATATCTCGGAAACTATAAGAGATAATGCAATTTCGCAACCGGCAATGTAATTAGCATGCCGAATATTACTTGGAGTGTGAATTGGAACGAAATCGCCAATAGATAAGACCATTTTACAATTTGGGCCCAAGTTAGAAGCAGAGCCTAAGGTGTAAATTATCGATAGTCCATATCTCGGAAACTATAAGAGATAATGCAATTTGGCAACCGGCAATGTAATTAGCATGCCGAATATTACTTGGAATGTGAATTGGAACGAAATCGCCAATAGATAAGACCATTTTACAATTTGGGAGCAAGTTAGAAGCAGAGCCTAAGGTGTAAATTATCGATAGTCCATATCTCGGAAACTATAAGAGATAATGCAATTTCGCAACCGGCAATGTAATTAGCATGCCGAATATTACTTGGAGTGTGAATTGGAACGAAATCGCCAATAGATAAGACCATTTTACAATTTGGTCCCAAGTTAGAAGCAGAGCCTAAGGTGTAAATTATCGATAGTCCATATCTCGGAAACTATAAGAGATAATGCAATTTGGCAACCGGCAATGTAATTAGCATGCCGAATATTACTTGGAATGTGAATTGGAACGAAATCGCCAATAGATAAGACCATTTTACAATTTGGGCCCAAGTTAGAAGCAGAGCCTAAGGTGTAAATTATCGATAGTCCATATCTCGGAAACTATAAGAGATAATGCAATTTGGCAACCGGCAATGTAATTAGCATGCCGAATATTACTTGGAATGTGAATTGGGACAAAATCGCCAATAGATATGACCATTTTACAATTTGGGCCCAAGTTAGAAGCAGAGCCTAAGGTGTAAATTATCGATAGTCCATATCTCGGAAACTATAAGAGATAATGCAATTTCGCAACCGGCAATGTAATTAGCATGCCGAATATTACTTGGAGTGTGAATTGGAACGAAATCGCCAATAGATAAGACCATTTTACAATTTGGGCCCAAGTTAGAAGCAGAGCCTAAGGTGTAAATTATCGATAGTCCATATCTCGGAAACTATAAGAGATAATGCAATTTGGCAACCGGCAATGTAATTAGCATGCCGAATATTACTTGGAATGTGAATTGGAACGAAATCGCCAATAGATAAGACCATTTTACAATTTGGGCCCAAGTTAGAAGCAGAGCCTAAGGTGTAAATTATCGATAGTCCATATCTCGGAAACTATAAGAGATAATGCAATTTGGCAACCGGCAATGTAATTAGCATGCCGAATATTACTTGGAATGTGAATTGGAACGAAATCGCCAATAGATAAGACCATTTTACAATTTGGGCCCAAGTTAGAAGGAGAGCCTAAGGTGTAAATTATCGATAGTCCATATCTCGGAAACTATAAGAGATAATGCAATTTGGCAACCGGCAATGTAATTAGCATGCCGAATATTACTTGGAATGTGAATTGGAACGAAATCGCCAATAGATAAGACCATTTTACAATTTGGGCCCAAGTTAGAAGCAGAGCCTAAGGTGTAAATTATCGATAGTCCATATCTCGGAAACTATAAGAGATAATGCAATTTGGCAACCGGCAATGTAATTAGCATGCCGAATATTACTTGGAATGTGAATTGGAACGAAATCGCCAATAGATAAGACCATTTTACAATTTGGGAGCAAGTTAGAAGCAGAGCCTAAGGTGTAAATTATCGATAGTCCATATCTCGGAAACTATAAGAGATAATGCAATTTGGCAACCGGCAATGTAATTAGCATGCCGAATATTACTTGGAATGTGAATTGGAACGAAATCGCCAATAGATAAGACCATTTTACAATTTGAGCCCAAGTTAGAAGCAGAGCCTATGGTGTAAATTATCGATAGTCCATATCTCGGAAACTATAAGAGATAATGCAATTTGGCAACCGGCAATGTAATTAGCATGCCGAATATTACTTGGAATGTGAATTGGAACGAAATCGCCAATAGATAAGACCATTTTACAATTTGGGCCCAAGTTAGAAGCAGAGCCTATGGTGTAAATTATCGATAGTCCATATCTCGGAAACTATAAGAGATAATGCAATTTGGCAACCGGCAATGTAATTAGCATGCCGAATATTACTTGGAATGTGAATTGGAACGAAATCGCCAATAGATAAGACCATTTTACAATTTGGGCCCAAGTTAGAAGCAGAGCCTAAGGTGTAAATTATCGATAGTCCATATCTCGGAAACTATAAGAGATAATGCAATTTGGCAACCGGCAATGTAATTAGCATGCCGAATATTACTTGGAATGTGAATTGGAACGAAATCGCCAATAGATAAGACCATTTTACAATTTGGGCCCAAGTTAGAAGCAGAGCCTAAGGTGTAAATTATCGATAGTCCATATCTCGGAAACTATAAGAGATAATGCAATTTGGCAACCGGCAATGTAATTAGCATGCCGAATATTACTTGGAATGTGAATTGGAACGAAATCGCCAATAGATAAGACCATTTTACAATTTGGGCCCAAGTTAGAAGCAGAGCCTAAGGTGTAAATTATCGATAGTCCATATCTCGGAAACTATAAGAGATAATGCAATTTGGCAACCGGCAATGTAATTAGCATGCCGAATATTACTTGGAATGTGAATTGGAACGAAATCGCCAATAGATAAGACCATTTTACAATTTGGGCCCAAGTTAGAAGCAGAGCCTAAGGTGTAAATTATCGATAGTCCATATCTCGGAAACTATAAGAGATAATGCAATTTGGCAACCGGCAATGTAATTAGCATGCCGAATATTACTTGGAATGTGAATTGGGACGAAATCGCCAATAGATATGACCATTTTACAATTTGGGCCCAAGTTAGAAGCAGAGCCTAAGGTGTAAATTATCGATAGTCCATATCTCGGAAACTATAAGAGATAATGCAATTTCGCAACCGGCAATGTAATTAGCATGCCTAATATTACTTGGAGTGTGAATTGGAACGAAATCGCCAATAGATAAGACCATTTTACAATTTGGGCCCAAGTTAGAAGCAGAGCCTAAGGTGTAAATTATCGATAGTCCATATCTCGGAAACTATAAGAGATAATGCAATTTGGCAACCGGCAATGTAATTAGCATGCCGAATATTATTTGGAATGTGAATTGGAACGAAATCGCCAATAGATAAGACCATTTTACATTTTGGGCCCAAGTTAGAAGCAGAGCCTAAGGTGTAAATTATCGATAGTCCATATCTCGGAAACTATAAGAGATAATGCAATTTGGCAACCGGCAATGTAATTAGCATGCCGAATATTACTTGGAATGTGAATTGGAACGAAATCGCCAATAGATAAGACCATTTTACAATTTGGGCCCAAGTTAGAAGCAGAGCCTAAGGTGTAAATTATCGATAGTCCATATCTCGGAAACTATAAGAGATAATGCAATTTGGCAACCGGCAATGTAATTAGCATGCCGAATATTACTTGGAATGTGAATTGGAACGAAATCGCCAATAGATAAGACCATTTTACAATTTGGGCCCAAGTTAGAAGCAGAGCCTAAGGTGTAAATTATCGATAGTCCATATCTCGGAAACTATAAGAGATAATGCAATTTGGCAACCGGCAATGTAATTAGCATGCCGAATATTACTTGGAATGTGAATTGGAACGAAATCGCCAATAGATAAGACCATTTTACAATTTGGGAGCAAGTTAGAAGCAGAGCCTAAGGTGTAAATTATCGATAGTCCATATCTCGGAAACTATAAGAGATAATGCAATTTCGCAACCGGCAATGTAATTAGCATGCCGAATATTACTTGGAGTGTGAATTGGAACGAAATCGCCAATAGATAAGACCATTTTACAATTTGGGCCCAAGTTAGAAGCAGAGCCTAAGGTGTAAATTATCGATAGTCCATATCTCGGAAACTATAAGAGATAATGCAATTTGGCAACCGGCAATGTAATTAGCATGCCGAATATTACTTGGAATGTGAATTGGAACGAAATCGCCAATAGATAAGACCATTTTACAATTTGGGAGCAAGTTAGAAGCAGAGCCTAAGGTGTAAATTATCGATAGTCCATATCTCGGAAACTATAAGAGATAATGCAATTTCGCAACCGGCAATGTAATTAGCATGCCGAATATTACTTGGAGTGTGAATTGGAACGAAATCGCCAATAGATAAGACCATTTTACAATTTGGTCCCAAGTTAGAAGCAGAGCCTAAGGTGTAAATTATCGATAGTCCATATCTCGGAAACTATAAGAGATAATGCAATTTGGCAACCGGCAATGTAATTAGCATGCCGAATATTACTTGGAATGTGAATTGGAACGAAATCGCCAATAGATAAGACCATTTTACAATTTGGGCCCAAGTTAGAAGCAGAGCCTAAGGTGTAAATTATCGATAGTCCATATCTCGGAAACTATAAGAGATAATGCAATTTGGCAACCGGCAATGTAATTAGCATGCCGAATATTACTTGGAGTGTGAATTGGAACGAAATCGCCAATAGATAAGACCATTTTACAATTTGGGCCCAAGTTAGAAGCAGAGCCTAAGGTGTAAATTATCGATAGTCCATATCTCGGAAACTATAAGAGATAATGCAATTTGGCAACCGGCAATGTAATTAGCATGCCGAATATTACTTGGAATGTGAATTGGAACGAAATCGCCAATAGATAAGACCATTTTACAATTTGGGCCCAAGTTAGAAGCAGAGCCTATGGTGTAAATTATCGATAGTCCATATCTCGGAAACTATAAGAGATAATGCAATTTGGCAACCGGCAATGTAATTAGCATGCCGAATATTACTTGGAATGTGAATTGGGACGAAATCGCCAATAGATATGACCATTTTACAACTTGGGCCCAAGTTAGAAGCAGAGCCTAAGGTGTAAATTATCGATAGTCCATATCTCGGAAACTATAAGAGATAATGCAATTTCGCAACCGGCAATGTAATTAGCATGCCGAATATTACTTGGAGTGTGAATTGGAACGAAATCGCCAATAGATAAGACCATTTTACAATTTGGGCCCAAGTTAGAAGCAGAGCCTAAGGTGTAAATTATCGATAGTCCATATCTCGGAAACTATAAGAGATAATGCAATTTGGCAACCGGCAATGTAATTAGCATGCCGAATATTACTTGGAATGTGAATTGGAACGAAATCGCCAATAGATAAGACCATTTTACAATTTGGGAGCAAGTTAGAAGCAGAGCCTAAGGTGTAAATTATCGATAGTCCATATCTCGGAAACTATAAGAGATAATGCAATTTCGCAACCGGCAATGTAATTAGCATGCCGAATATTACTTGGAGTGTGAATTGGAACGAAATCGCCAATAGATAAGACCATTTTACAATTTGGTCCCAAGTTAGAAGCAGAGCCTAAGGTGTAAATTATCGATAGTCCATATCTCGGAAACTATAAGAGATAATGCAATTTGGCAACCGGCAATGTAATTAGCATGCCGAATATTACTTGGAATGTGAATTGGAACGAAATCGCCAATAGATAAGACCATTTTACAATTTGGGCCCAAGTTAGAAGCAGAGCCTAAGGTGTAAATTATCGATAGTCCATATCTCGGAAACTATAAGAGATAATGCAATTTGGCAACCGGCAATGTAATTAGCATGCCGAATATTACTTGGAATGTGAATTGGGACAAAATCGCCAATAGATATGACCATTTTACAATTTGGGCCCAAGTTAGAAGCAGAGCCTAAGGTGTAAATTATCGATAGTCCATATCTCGGAAACTATAAGAGATAATGCAATTTCGCAACCGGCAATGTAATTAGCATGCCGAATATTACTTGGAGTGTGAATTGGAACGAAATCGCCAATAGATAAGACCATTTTACAATTTGGGCCCAAGTTAGAAGCAGAGCCTAAGGTGTAAATTATCGATAGTCCATATCTCGGAAACTATAAGAGATAATGCAATTTGGCAACCGGCAATGTAATTAGCATGCCGAATATTACTTGGAATGTGAATTGGAACGAAATCGCCAATAGATAAGACCATTTTACAATTTGGGCCCAAGTTAGAAGCAGAGCCTAAGGTGTAAATTATCGATAGTCCATATCTCGGAAACTATAAGAGATAATGCAATTTGGCAACCGGCAATGTAATTAGCATGCCGAATATTACTTGGAATGTGAATTGGAACGAAATCGCCAATAGATAAGACCATTTTACAATTTGGGCCCAAGTTAGAAGGAGAGCCTAAGGTGTAAATTATCGATAGTCCATATCTCGGAAACTATAAGAGATAATGCAATTTGGCAACCGGCAATGTAATTAGCATGCCGAATATTACTTGGAATGTGAATTGGAACGAAATCGCCAATAGATAAGACCATTTTACAATTTGGGCCCAAGTTAGAAGCAGAGCCTAAGGTGTAAATTATCGATAGTCCATATCTCGGAAACTATAAGAGATAATGCAATTTGGCAACCGGCAATGTAATTAGCATGCCGAATATTACTTGGAATGTGAATTGGAACGAAATCGCCAATAGATAAGACCATTTTACAATTTGGGAGCAAGTTAGAAGCAGAGCCTAAGGTGTAAATTATCGATAGTCCATATCTCGGAAACTATAAGAGATAATGCAATTTGGCAACCGGCAATGTAATTAGCATGCCGAATATTACTTGGAATGTGAATTGGAACGAAATCGCCAATAGATAAGACCATTTTACAATTTGAGCCCAAGTTAGAAGCAGAGCCTATGGTGTAAATTATCGATAGTCCATATCTCGGAAACTATAAGAGATAATGCAATTTGGCAACCGGCAATGTAATTAGCATGCCGAATATTACTTGGAATGTGAATTGGAACGAAATCGCCAATAGATAAGACCATTTTACAATTTGGGCCCAAGTTAGAAGCAGAGCCTATGGTGTAAATTATCGATAGTCCATATCTCGGAAACTATAAGAGATAATGCAATTTGGCAACCGGCAATGTAATTAGCATGCCGAATATTACTTGGAATGTGAATTGGAACGAAATCGCCAATAGATAAGACCATTTTACAATTTGGGCCCAAGTTAGAAGCAGAGCCTAAGGTGTAAATTATCGATAGTCCATATCTCGGAAACTATAAGAGATAATGCAATTTGGCAACCGGCAATGTAATTAGCATGCCGAATATTACTTGGAATGTGAATTGGAACGAAATCGCCAATAGATAAGACCATTTTACAATTTGGGCCCAAGTTAGAAGCAGAGCCTAAGGTGTAAATTATCGATAGTCCATATCTCGGAAACTATAAGAGATAATGCAATTTGGCAACCGGCAATGTAATTAGCATGCCGAATATTACTTGGAATGTGAATTGGGACGAAATCGCCAATAGATATGACCATTTTACAATTTGGGCCCAAGTTAGAAGCAGAGCCTAAGGTGTAAATTATCGATAGTCCATATCTCGGAAACTATAAGAGATAATGCAATTTCGCAACCGGCAATGTAATTAGCATGCCTAATATTACTTGGAGTGTGAATTGGAACGAAATCGCCAATAGATAAGACCATTTTACAATTTGGGCCCAAGTTAGAAGCAGAGCCTAAGGTGTAAATTATCGATAGTCCATATCTCGGAAACTATAAGAGATAATGCAATTTGGCAACCGGCAATGTAATTAGCATGCCGAATATTATTTGGAATGTGAATTGGAACGAAATCGCCAATAGATAAGACCATTTTACATTTTGGGCCCAAGTTAGAAGCAGAGCCTAAGGTGTAAATTATCGATAGTCCATATCTCGGAAACTATAAGAGATAATGCAATTTGGCAACCGGCAATGTAATTAGCATGCCGAATATTACTTGGAATGTGAATTGGAACGAAATCGCCAATAGATAAGACCATTTTACAATTTGGGCCCAAGTTAGAAGCAGAGCCTAAGGTGTAAATTATCGATAGTCCATATCTCGGAAACTATAAGAGATAATGCAATTTGGCAACCGGCAATGTAATTAGCATGCCGAATATTACTTGGAATGTGAATTGGAACGAAATCGCCAATAGAAAAGACCATTTTACAATTTGGGCCCAAGTTAGAAGCAGAGCCTAAGGTGTAAATTATCGATAGTCCATATCTCGGAAACTATAAGAGATAATGCAATTTGGCAACCGGCAATGTAATTAGCATGCCGAATATTACTTGGAATGTGAATTGGAACGAAATCGCCAATAGATAAGACCATTTTACAATTTGGGAGCAAGTTAGAAGCAGAGCCTAAGGTGTAAATTATCGATAGTCCATATCTCGGAAACTATAAGAGATAATGCAATTTCGCAACCGGCAATGTAATTAGCATGCCGAATATTACTTGGAGTGTGAATTGGAACGAAATCGCCAATAGATAAGACCATTTTACAATTTGGGCCCAAGTTAGAAGCAGAGCCTAAGGTGTAAATTATCGATAGTCCATATCTCGGAAACTATAAGAGATAATGCAATTTGGCAACCGGCAATGTAATTAGCATGCCGAATATTACTTGGAATGTGAATTGGAACGAAATCGCCAATAGATAAGACCATTTTACAATTTGGGAGCAAGTTAGAAGCAGAGCCTAAGGTGTAAATTATCGATAGTCCATATCTCGGAAACTATAAGAGATAATGCAATTTCGCAACCGGCAATGTAATTAGCATGCCGAATATTACTTGGAGTGTGAATTGGAACGAAATCGCCAATAGATAAGACCATTTTACAATTTGGTCCCAAGTTAGAAGCAGAGCCTAAGGTGTAAATTATCGATAGTCCATATCTCGGAAACTATAAGAGATAATGCAATTTGGCAACCGGCAATGTAATTAGCATGCCGAATATTACTTGGAATGTGAATTGGAACGAAATCGCCAATAGATAAGACCATTTTACAATTTGGGCCCAAGTTAGAAGCAGAGCCTAAGGTGTAAATTATCGATAGTCCATATCTCGGAAACTATAAGAGATAATGCAATTTGGCAACCGGCAATGTAATTAGCATGCCGAATATTACTTGGAATGTGAATTGGGACGAAATCGCCAATAGATATGACCATTTTACAATTTGGGCCCAAGTTAGAAGCAGAGCCTAAGGTGTAAATTATCGATAGTCCATATCTCGGAAACTATAAGAGATAATGCAATTTCGCAACCGGCAATGTAATTAGCATGCCGAATATTACTTGGAGTGTGAATTGGAACGAAATCGCCAATAGATAAGACCATTTTACAATTTGGGCCCAAGTTAGAAGCAGAGCCTAAGGTGTAAATTATCGATAGTCCATATCTCGGAAACTATAAGAGATAATGCAATTTGGCAACCGGCAATGTAATTAGCATGCCGAATATTACTTGGAATGTGAATTGGAACGAAATCGCCAATAGATAAGACCATTTTACAATTTGGGCCCAAGTTAGAAGCAGAGCCTAAGGTGTAAATTATCGATAGTCCATATCTCGGAAACTATAAGAGATAATGCAATTTGGCAACCGGCAATGTAATTAGCATGCCGAATATTACTTGGAATGTGAATTGGAACGAAATCGCCAATAGATAAGACCATTTTACAATTTGGGCCCAAGTTAGAAGGAGAGCCTAAGGTGTAAATTATCGATAGTCCATATCTCGGAAACTATAAGAGATAATGCAATTTGGCAACCGGCAATGTAATTAGCATGCCGAATATTACTTGGAATGTGAATTGGAACGAAATCGCCAATAGATAAGACCATTTTACAATTTGGGCCCAAGTTAGAAGCAGAGCCTAAGGTGTAAATTATCGATAGTCCATATCTCGGAAACTATAAGAGATAATGCAATTTGGCAACCGGCAATGTAATTAGCATGCCGAATATTACTTGGAATGTGAATTGGAACGAAATCGCCAATAGATAAGACCATTTTACAATTTGGGAGCAAGTTAGAAGCAGAGCCTAAGGTGTAAATTATCGATAGTCCATATCTCGGAAACTATAAGAGATAATGCAATTTGGCAACCGGCAATGTAATTAGCATGCCGAATATTACTTGGAATGTGAATTGGAACGAAATCGCCAATAGATAAGACCATTTTACAATTTGAGCCCAAGTTAGAAGCAGAGCCTATGGTGTAAATTATCGATAGTCCATATCTCGGAAACTATAAGAGATAATGCAATTTGGCAACCGGCAATGTAATTAGCATGCCGAATATTACTTGGAATGTGAATTGGAACGAAATCGCCAATAGATAAGACCATTTTACAATTTGGGCCCAAGTTAGAAGCAGAGCCTATGGTGTAAATTATCGATAGTCCATATCTCGGAAACTATAAGAGATAATGCAATTTGGCAACCGGCAATGTAATTAGCATGCCGAATATTACTTGGAATGTGAATTGGAACGAAATCGCCAATAGATAAGACCATTTTACAATTTGGGCCCAAGTTAGAAGCAGAGCCTAAGGTGTAAATTATCGATAGTCCATATCTCGGAAACTATAAGAGATAATGCAATTTGGCAACCGGCAATGTAATTAGCATGCCGAATATTACTTGGAATGTGAATTGGAACGAAATCGCCAATAGGTAAGACCATTTTACAATTTGGGCCCAAGTTAGAAGCAGAGCCTAAGGTGTAAATTATCGATAGTCCATATCTCGGAAACTATAAGAGATAATTCAATATGGCAACCGGCAATGTAATTAGCATGCCGAATATTACTTGTAATGTGAATTGGAACGAAATTGCCAATAGATAAGACCATTTTACAATTTGGGCCCAAGTTAGAAGCAGAGCCTATGGTGTAAATTATCGATAGTCCATATCTCGGAAACTATAAGAGATAATGCAATTTGGCAACCGGCAATGTAATTAGCATGCCGAATATTACTTGGAATGTGAATTGGAACGAAATCGCCAATAGATAAGACCATTTTACAATTTGGGCCCAAGTTAGAAGCAGAGCCCAAGGTGTAAATTATCGATAGTCCATATCTCGGAAACTATAAGAGATAATGCAATTTGGCAACCGGCAATGTAATTAGCATGCCGAATATTACTTGGAATGTGAATTGGAACGAAATCGCCAATAGATAAGACCATTTTACAATTTGGGCCCAAGTTAGAAGCAGAGCCTAAGGTGAAAATTATCGATAGTCCATATCTCGGAAACTATAAGAGATAATGCAATTTGGCAACCGGCAATGTAATTAGCATGCCCAATATTACTTGGAGTGTGAATTGGAACGAAATCGCCAATAGATAAGACCATTTTACAATTTGGGCCCAAGTTAGAAGCAGAGCCTAAGGTGTAAATTATCGATAGTCCATATCTCGGAAACTATAAGAGATAATGCAATTTGGCAACCGGCAATGTAATTAGCATGCCGAATATTACTTGGAATGTGAATTGGAACGAAATCGCCAATAGATAAGACCATTTTACAATTTGGGAGCAAGTTAGAAGCAGAGCCTAAGGTGTAAATTATCGATAGTCCATATCTCGGAAACTATAAGAGATAATGCAATTTGGCAACCGGCAATGTAATTAGCATGCCGAATATTACTTGGAATGTGAATTGGAACGAAATCGCCAATAGATAAGACCATTTTACAATTTGAGCCCAAGTTAGAAGCAGAGCCTATGGTGTAAATTATCGATAGTCCATATCTCGGAAACTATAAGAGATAATGCAATTTGGCAACCGGCAATGTAATTAGCATGCCGAATATTACTTGGAATGTGAATTGGAACGAAATCGCCAATAGATAAGACCATTTTACAATTTGGGCCCAAGTTAGAAGCAGAGCCTAAGGTGTAAATTATCGATAGTCCATATCTCGGAAACTATAAGAGATAATGCAATTTCGCAACCGGCAATGTAATTAGCATGCCGAATATTACTTGGAGTGTGAATTGGAACGAAATCGCCAATAGATAAGACCATTTTACAATTTGGGCCCAAGTTAGAAGCAGAGCCTAAGGTGTAAATTATCGATAGTCCATATCTCGGAAACTATAAGAGATAATGCAATTTGGCAGCCGGCAATGTAATTAGCATGCCGAATATTACTTGGAATGTGAATTGGAACGAAATCGCCAATAGATAAGACCATTTTACAATTTGGGAGCAAGTTAGAAGCAGAGCCTAAGGTGTAAATTATCGATAGTCCATATCTCGGAAACTATAAGAGATAATGCAATTTCGCAACCGGCAATGTAATTAGCATGCCGAATATTACTTGGAGTGTGAATTGGAACGAAATCGCCAATAGATAAGACCATTTTACAATTTGGGCCCAAGTTAGAAGCAGAGCCTAAGGTGTAAATTATCGATAGTCCATATCTCGGAAACTATAAGAGATAATGCAATTTGGCAACCGGCAATGTAATTAGCATGCCGAATATTACTTGGAATGTGAATTGGAACGAAATCGCCAATAGATAAGACCATTTTACAATTTGGGAGCAAGTTAGAAGCAGAGCCTAAGGTGTAAATTATCGATAGTCCATATCTCGGAAACTATAAGAGATAATGCAATTTCGCAACCGGCAATGTAATTAGCATGCCGAATATTACTTGGAGTGTGAATTGGAACGAAATCGCCAATAGATAAGACCATTTTACAATTTGGTCCCAAGTTAGAAGCAGAGCCTAAGGTGTAAATTATCGATAGTCCATATCTCGGAAACTATAAGAGATAATGCAATTTGGCAACCGGCAATGTAATTAGCATGCCGAATATTACTTGGAATGTGAATTGGAACGAAATCGCCAATAGATAAGACCATTTTACAATTTGGGCCCAAGTTAGAAGCAGAGCCTAAGGTGTAAATTATCGATAGTCCATATCTCGGAAACTATAAGAGATAATGCAATTTGGCAACCGGCAATGTAATTAGCATGCCGAATATTACTTGGAATGTGAATTGGGACGAAATCGCCAATAGATATGACCATTTTACAATTTGGGCCCAAGTTAGAAGCAGAGCCTAAGGTGTAAATTATCGATAGTCCATATCTCGGAAACTATAAGAGATAATGCAATTTCGCAACCGGCAATGTAATTAGCATGCCGAATATTACTTGGAGTGTGAATTGGAACGAAATCGCCAATAGATAAGACCATTTTACAATTTGGGCCCAAGTTAGAAGCAGAGCCTAAGGTGTAAATTATCGATAGTCCATATCTCGGAAACTATAAGAGATAATGCAATTTGGCAACCGGCAATGTAATTAGCATGCCGAATATTACTTGGAATGTGAATTGGAACGAAATCGCCAATAGATAAGACCATTTTACAATTTGGGCCCAAGTTAGAAGCAGAGCCTAAGGTGTAAATTATCGATAGTCCATATCTCGGAAACTATAAGAGATAATGCAATTTGGCAACCGGCAATGCAATTAGCATGCCGAATATTACTTGGAATGTGAATTGGAACGAAATCGCCAATAGATAAGACCATTTTACAATTTGGGCCCAAGTTAGAAGGAGAGCCTAAGGTGTAAATTATCGATAGTCCATATCTCGGAAACTATAAGAGATAATGCAATTTGGCAACCGGCAATGTAATTAGCATGCCGAATATTACTTGGAATGTGAATTGGAACGAAATCGCCAATAGATAAGACCATTTTACAATTTGGGCCCAAGTTAGAAGCAGAGCCTAAGGTGTAAATTATCGATAGTCCATATCTCGGAAACTATAAGAGATAATGCAATTTGGCAACCGGCAATGTAATTAGCATGCCGAATATTACTTGGAATGTGAATTGGAACGAAATCGCCAATAGATAAGACCATTTTACAATTTGGGAGCAAGTTAGAAGCAGAGCCTAAGGTGTAAATTATCGATAGTCCATATCTCGGAAACTATAAGAGATAATGCAATTTGGCAACCGGCAATGTAATTAGCATGCCGAATATTACTTGGAATGTGAATTGGAACGAAATCGCCAATAGATAAGACCATTTTACAATTTGAGCCCAAGTTAGAAGCAGAGCCTATGGTGTAAATTATCGATAGTCCATATCTCGGAAACTATAAGAGATAATGCAATTTGGCAACCGGCAATGTAATTAGCATGCCGAATATTACTTGGAATGTGAATTGGAACGAAATCGCCAATAGATAAGACCATTTTACAATTTGGGCCCAAGTTAGAAGCAGAGCCTATGGTGTAAATTATCGATAGTCCATATCTCGGAAACTATAAGAGATAATGCAATTTGGCAACCGGCAATGTAATTAGCATGCCGAATATTACTTGGAATGTGAATTGGAACGAAATCGCCAATAGATAAGACCATTTTACAATTTGGGCCCAAGTTAGAAGCAGAGCCTAAGGTGTAAATTATCGATAGTCCATATCTCGGAAACTATAAGAGATAATGCAATTTGGCAACCGGCAATGTAATTAGCATGCCGAATATTACTTGGAATGTGAATTGGAACGAAATCGCCAATAGATAAGACCATTTTACAATTTGGGCCCAAGTTAGAAGCAGAGCCTAAGGTGTAAATTATCGATAGTCCATATCTCGGAAACTATAAGAGATAATGCAATTTGGCAACCGGCAATGTAATTAGCATGCCGAATATTACTTGGAATGTGAATTGGAACGAAATCGCCAATAGGTAAGACCATTTTACAATTTGGGCCCAAGTTAGAAGCAGAGCCTAAGGTGTAAATTATCGATAGTCCATATCTCGGAAACTATAAGAGATAATTCAATATGGCAACCGGCAATGTAATTAGCATGCCGAATATTACTTGTAATGTGAATTGGAACGAAATTGCCAATAGATAAGACCATTTTACAATTTGGGCCCAAGTTAGAAGCAGAGCCCAAGGTGTAAATTATCGATAGTCCATATCTCGGAAACTATAAGAGATAATGCAATTTGGCAACCGGCAATGTAATTAGCATGCCGAATATTACTTGGAATGTGAATTGGAACGAAATCGCCAATAGATAAGACCATTTTACAATTTGGGCCCAAGTTAGAAGCAGAGCCTAAGGTGAAAATTATCGATAGTCCATATCTCGGAAACTATAAGAGATAATGCAATTTGGCAACCGGCAATGTAATTAGCATGCCCAATATTACTTGGAGTGTGAATTGGAACGAAATCGCCAATAGATAAGACCATTTTACAATTTGGGCCCAAGTTAGAAGCAGAGCCTAAGGTGTAAATTATCGATAGTCCATATCTCGGAAACTATAAGAGATAATGCAATTTGGCAACCGGCAATGTAATTAGCATGCCGAATATTACTTGGAATGTGAATTGGAACGAAATCGCCAATAGATAAGACCATTTTACAATTTGGGAGCAAGTTAGAAGCAGAGCCTAAGGTGTAAATTATCGATAGTCCATATCTCGGAAACTATAAGAGATAATGCAATTTGGCAACCGGCAATGTAATTAGCATGCCGAATATTACTTGGAATGTGAATTGGAACGAAATCGCCAATAGATAAGACCATTTTACAATTTGAGCCCAAGTTAGAAGCAGAGCCTATGGTGTAAATTATCGATAGTCCATATCTCGGAAACTATAAGAGATAATGCAATTTGGCAACCGGCAATGTAATTAGCATGCCGAATATTACTTGGAATGTGAATTGGAACGAAATCGCCAATAGATAAGACCATTTTACAATTTGGGCCCAAGTTAGAAGCAGAGCCTAAGGTGTAAATTATCGATAGTCCATATCTCGGAAACTATAAGAGATAATGCAATTTGGCAACCGGCAATGTAATTAGCATGCCGAATATTACTTGGAATGTGAATTGGAACGAAATCGCCAATAGATAAGACCATTTTACAATTTGGGCCCAAGTTAGAAGCAGAGCCTAAGGTGTAAATTATCGATAGTCCATATCTCGGAAACTATAAGAGATAATGCAATTTGGCAACCGGCAATGTAATTAGCATGCCGAATATTACTTGGAATGTGAATTGGAACGAAATCGCCAATAGGTAAGACCATTTTACAATTTGGGCCCAAGTTAGAAGCAGAGCCTAAGGTGTAAATTATCGATAGTCCATATCTCGGAAACTATAAGAGATAATGCAATTTGGCAACCGGCAATGTAATTAGCATGCCGAATATTACTTGGAATGTGAATTGGAACGAAATCGCCAATAGATAAGACCATTTTACAATTTGGGCCCAAGTTAGAAGCAGAGCCTAAGGTGTAAATTATCGATAGTCCATATCTCGGAAACTATAAGAGATAATGCAATTTGGCAACCGGCAATGTAATTAGCATGCCGAATATTACTTGGAATGTGAATTGGAACGAAATCGCCAATAGATAAGACCATTTTACAATTTGGGCCCAAGTTAGAAGCAGAGCCTAAGGTGTAAATTATCGATAGTCCATATCTCGGAAACTATAAGAGATAATGCAATTTGGCAACCGGCAATGTAATTAGCATGCCGAATATTACTTGGAATGTGAATTGGAACGAAATCGCCAATAGATAAGACCATTTTACAATTTGGGCCCAAGTTAGAAGCAGAGCCTAAGGTGTAAATTATCGATAGTCCATATCTCGGAAACTATAAGAGATAATGCAATTTGGCAACCGGCAATGTAATTAGCATGCCGAATATTACTTGGAATGTGAATTGGAACGAAATCGCCAATAGATAAGATCATTTTACAATTTGGGCCTAAGTTAGAAGCAGAGCCTAAGGTGTAAATTATCGATAGTCCATATCTCGGAAACTATAAGAGATAATGCAATTTCGCAACCGGCAATGTAATTAGCATGCCGAATATTACTTGGAGTGTGAATTGGAACGAAATCGCCAATAGATAAGACCATTTTACAATTTGGGCCCAAGTTAGAAGCAGAGCCTAAGGTGTAAATTATCGATAGTCCATATCTCGGAAACTATAAGAGATAATGCAATTTGGCAACCGGCAATGTAATTAGCATGCCGAATATTACTTGGAATGTGAATTGGAACGAAATCGCCAATAGGTAAGACCATTTTACAATTTGGGCCCAAGTTAGAAGCAGAGCCTAAGGTGTAAATTATCGATAGTCCATATCTCGGAAACTATAAGAGATAATTCAATTTGGCAACCGGCAATGTAATTAGCATGCCGAATATTACTTGGAATGTGAATTGGAACGAAATTGCCAATAGATAAGACCATTTTACAATTTGGGCCCAAGTTAGAAGCAGAGCCTATGGTGTAAATTATCGATAGTCCATATCTCGGAAACTATAAGAGATAATGCAATTTGGCAACCGGCAATGTAATTAGCATGCCGAATATTACTTGGAATGTGAATTGGAACGAAATCGCCAATAGATAAGACCATTTTACAATTTGGGCCCAAGTTAGAAGCAGAGCCTAAGGTGTAAATTATCGATAGTCCATATCTCGGAAACTATAAGAGATAATGCAATTTGGCAACCGGCAATGTAATTAGCATGCCGAATATTACTTGGAATGTGAATTGGAACGAAATCGCCAATAGATAAGACCATTTTACAATTTGGGCCCAAGTTAGAAGCAGAGCCTAAGGTGAAAATTATCGATAGTCCATATCTCGGAAACTATAAGAGATAATGCAATTTGGCAACCGGCAATGTAATTAGCATGCCGAATATTACTTGGAATGTGAATTGGAACGAAATCGCCAATAGATAAGGTCATTTTACAATTTGGGCCTAAGTTAGAAGCAGAGCCTAAGGTGTAAATTATTGATAGTCCATATCTCGGAAACTATAAGAGATAATGCAATTTCGCAACCGGCAATGTAATTAGCATGCCGAATATCACTTGGAATGTGAATTGGGACGAAATCGCCAATAGATAAGACCATTTTACAATTTGGGTCCAAGTTAGAAGCAGAGCCTAAGGTGTAAATTATCGATAGTCCATATCTCGGAAACTATAAGAGATAATGCAATTTGGCAACCGGCAATGTAATTAGCATGCCGAATATTACTTGGAATGTGAATTGGAACGAAATCGCCAATAGATAAGACCATTTTACAATTTGGGCCCAAGTTAGAAGCAGAGCCTAAGGTGTAAATTATCGATAGTCCATATCTCGGAAACTATAAGAGATAATGCAATTTGGCAACCGGCAATGTAATTAGCATGCCGAATATTACTTGGAATGTGAATTGGAACGAAATCGCCAATAGATATGACCATTTTACAATTTGGGCCCAAGTTAGAAGCAGAGCCTAAGGTGTAAATTATCGATAGTCCATATCTCGGAAACTATAAGAGATAATGCAATTTCGCAACAGGCAATGTAATTAGCATGCCGAATATTACTTGGAGTGTGAATTGGAACGAAATCGCCAATAGATAAGACCATTTTACAATTTGGGCCCAAATTAGAAGCAGAGCCTAAGGTGTAAATTATCGATAGTCCATATCTCGGAAACTATAAGAGATAATGCAATTTGGCAACCGGCAATGTAATTAGCATGCCGAATATTACTTGGAATGTGAATTGGAACGAAATCGCCAATAGATAAGACCATTTTACAATTTGGGCCCAAGTTAGAAGCAGAGCCTAAGGTGTAAATTATCGATAGTCCATATCTCGGAAACTATAAGAGATAATGCAATTTGGCAACCGGCAATGTAATTAGCATGCCGATTATTACTTGGAATGTGAATTGGAACGAAATCGCCAATAGATAAGACCATTTTACAATTTGGGCCCAAGTTAGAAGCAGAGCCTAAGGTGTAAATTATCGATAGTCCATATCTCGGAAACTATAAGAGATAATGCAATTTGGCAACCGGCAATGTAATTAGCATGCCGAATATTACCTGGAATGTGAATTGGAACGAAATCGCCAATAGATAAGACCATTTTACAATTTGGGCCCAAGTTAGAAGCAGAGCCTAAGGTGTAAATTATCGATAGTCCATATCTCGGAAACTATAAGAGATAATGCAATTTGGCAACCGGCAATGTAATTAGCATGCCGAATATTACTTGGAATGTGAATTGGAACGAAATCGCCAATAGGTAAGACCATTTTACAATTTGGGCCCAAGTTAGAAGCAGAGCCTAAGGTGTAAATTATCGATAGTCCATATCTCGGAAACTATAACAGATAATTCAATTTGGCAACCGGCAATGTAATTAGCATGCCGAATATTACTTGGAATGTGAATTGGAACGAAATCGCCAATAGATAAGACCATTTTACAATTTGGGCCCAAGTTAGAAGCAGAGCCTAAGGTGTAAATTATCGATAGTCCATATCTCGGAAACTATAAGAGATAATGCAATTTGGCAACCGGCAATGTAATTAGCATGCCGAATATTACTTGGAATGTGAATTGGAACGAAATCGCCAATAGATAAGACCATTTTACAATTTGGGAGCAAGTTAGAAGCAGAGCCTAAGGTGTAAATTATCGATAGTCCATATCTCGGAAACTATAAGAGATAATGCAATTTGGCAACCGGCAATGTAATTAGCATGCCGAATATTACTTGGAATGTGAATTGGAACGAAATCGCCAATAGATAAGACCATTTTACAATTTGGGCCCAAGTTAGAAGCAGAGCCTAAGGTGTAAATTATCGATAGTCCATATCTCGGAAACTATAAGAGATAATGCAATTCGGCAACCGGCATTGTAATTAGCATGCCGAATATTACTTGGAATGTGAATTGGAACGAAATCGCCAATAGATAAGACCATTTTACAATTTGGGCCCAAGTTAGAAGCAGAGCCTAAGGTGTAAATTATCGATAGTCCATATCTCGGAAACTATAAGAGATAATGCAATTTGGCAACCGGCAATGTAATTAGCATGCCGAATATTACTTGGAATGTGAATTGGAACGAAATCGCCAATAGATAAGACCATTTTACAATTTGGGCCCAAGTTAGAAGCAGAGCCTAAGGTGTAAATTATCGATAGTCCATATCTCGGAAACTATAAGAGATAATGCAATTTGGCAACCGGCAATGTAATTAGCATGCCGAATATTACTTGGAATGTGAATTGGAACGAAATCGCCAATAGATAAGACCATTTTACAATTTGGGAGCAAGTTAGAAGCAGAGCCTAAGGTGTAAATTATCGATAGTCCATATCTCGGAAACTATAAGAGATAATGCAATTTGGCAACCGGCAATGTAATTAGCATGCCGAATATTACTTGGAATGTGAATTGGAACGAAATCGCCAATAGATAAGACCATTTTACAATTTGAGCCCAAGTTAGAAGCAGAGCCTATGGTGTAAATTATCGATAGTCCATATCTCGGAAACTATAAGAGATAATGCAATTTGGCAACCGGCAATCTAATTAGCATGCCGAATATTACTTGGAATGTGAATTGGAACGAAATCGCCAATAGATAAGACCATTTTACAATTTGGGCCCAAGTTAGAAGCAGAGCCTATGGTGTAAATTATCGATAGTCCATATCTCGGAAACTATAAGAGATAATGCAATTTGGCAACCGGCAATGTAATTAGCATGCCGAATATTACTTATAATGTGAATTGGAACGAAATCGCCAATAGATAAGACCATTTTACAATTTGGGCCCAAGTTAGAAGCAGAGCCTAAGGTGTAAATTATCGATAGTCCATATCTCGGAAACTATAAGAGATAATGCAATTTGGCAACCGGCAATGTAATTAGCATGCCGAATATTACTTGGAATGTGAATTGGAACGAAATCGCCAATAGATAAGACCATTTTACAATTTGGGCCCAAGTTAGAAGCAGAGCCTAAGGTGTAAATTATCGATAGTCCATATCTCGGAAACTATAAGAGATAATGCAATTTGGCAACCGGCAATGTAATTAGCATGCCGAATATTACTTGGAATGTGAATTGGAACGAAATCGCCAATAGATAAGACCATTTTACAATTTGGGCCCAAGTTAGAAGCAGAGCCTAAGGTGTAAATTATCGATAGTCCATATCTCGGAAACTATAAGAGATAATGCAATTTCGCAACCGGCAATGTAATTAGCATGCCGAATATTACTTGGAATGTGAATTGGGACGAAATCGCCAATAGATAAGGCCATTTTACAATTTGGGCCCAAGTTAGAAGCAGAGCATAAGGTGTAAATTATCGATAGTCCATATCTCGGAAACTATAAGAGATAATGCAATTTGGCAACCGGCAATGTAATTAGCATGCCGAATATTACTTGGAATGTGAATTGGAACGAAATCGCCAATAGGTAAGACCATTTTACAATTTGGGCCCAAGTTAGAAGCAGAGTCTAAGGTGTAAATTATCGATAGTCCATATCTCGGAAACTATAAGAGATAATTCAATTTGGCAACCGGCAATGTAATTAGCATGCCGAATATTACTTGGAATGTGAATTGGAACGAAATCGCCAATAGATAAGACCATTTTACAATTTGGGCCCAAGTTAGAAGCAGAGCCTATGGTGTAAATTATCGATAGTCCATATCTCGGAAACTATAAGAGATAATGCAATTTGGCAACCGGCAATGTAATTAGCATGCCGAATATTACTTGGAATGTGAATTGGAACGAAATCGCCAATAGATAAGACCATTTTACAATTTGGGCCCAAGTTAGAAGCAGAGCCTAAGGTGTAAATTATCGATAGTCCATATCTCGGAAACTATAAGAGATAATGCAATTTGGCAACCGGCAATGTAATTAGCATGCCGAATATTACTTGGAATGTGAATTGGAACGAAATCGCCAATAGGTAAGACCATTTTACAATTTGGGCCCAAGTTAGAAGCAGAGCCTAAGGTGTAAATAATCGATAGTCCATATCTCGGAAACTATAAGAGATAATTCAATTTGGCAACCGGCAATGTAATTAGCATGCCGAATATTACTTGGAATGTGAATTGGAACGAAATTGCCAATAGATAAGACCATTTTACAATTTGGGCCCAAGTTAGAAGCAGAGCCTATGGTGTAAATTATCGATAGTCCATATCTCGGAAACTATAAGAGATAATGCAATTTGGCAACCGGCAATATAATTAGCATGCCGAATATTACTTGGAATGTGAATTGGAACGAAATCGCCAATAGAAAAGACCATTTTACAATTTGGGCCCAAGTTAGAAGCAGAGCCTAAGGTGTAAATTATCGATAGTCCATATCTCGGAAACTATAAGAGATAATGCAACTTGGCAACCGGCAATGTAATTAGCATGCCGAATATTACTTGGAATGTGAATTGGAACGAAATCGCCAATAGATAAGACCATTTTACAATTTGGGCCCAAGTTAGAAGCAGAGCCTAAGGTGTAAATTATCGATAGTCCATATCTCGGAAACTATAAGAGATAATGCAATTTGGCAACCGGCAATGTAATTAGCATGCCGAATATTACTTGGAATGTGAATTGGAACGAAATCGCCAATAGATAAGGTCATTTTACAATTTTGGCCTAAGTTAGAAGCAGAGCCTAAGGTGTAAATTATTGATAGTCCATATCTCGGAAACTATAAGAGATAATGCAATTTCGCAACCGGCAATGTAATTAGCATGCCGAATATCACTTGGAATGTGAATTGGGACGAAATCGCCAATAGGTAAGACCATTTTACAATTTGGGTCCAAGTTAGAAGCAGAGCCTAAGGTGTAAATTATCGATAGTCCATATCTCGGAAACTATAAGAGATAATGCAATTTGGCAAACGGCAATGTAATTAGCATGCCGAATATTACTTGGAATGTGAATTGGAACGAAATCGCCAATAGATAAGACCATTTTACAATTTGGGCCCAAGTTAGAAGCAGAGCCTAAGGTGTAAATTATCGATAGTCCATATCTCGGAAACTATAAGAGATAATGCAATTTGGCAACCGGCAATGTAATTAGCATGCCGAATATTACTTGGAATGTGAATTGGAACGAAATCGCCAATAGATATGACCATTTTACAATTTGGGCCCAAGTTAGAAGCAGAGCCTAAGGTGTAAATTATCGATAGTCCATATCTCGGAAACTATAAGAGATAATGCAATTTGGCAACCGGCAATGTAATTAGCATGCCGAATATTACTTGGAATGTGAATTGGAACGAAATCGCCAATAGATAAGACCATTTTACAATTTGGGCCCAAGTTAGAAGCAGAGCCTAAGGTGTAAATTATCGATAGTCCATATCTCGGAAACTATAAGAGATAATGCAATTTCGCAACCGGCAATGTAATTAGCATGCCGAATATTACTTGGAATGTGAATTGGGACGAAATCGCCAATAGATAAGGCCATTTTACAATTTGGGCCCAAGTTAGAAGCAGAGCATAAGGTGTAAATTATCGATAGTCCATATCTCGGAAACTATAAGAGATAATGCAATTTGGCAACCGGCAATGTAATTAGCATGCCGAATATTACTTGGAATGTGAATTGGAACGAAATCGCCAATAGGTAAGACCATTTTACAATTTGGGCCCAAGTTAGAAGCAGAGTCTAAGGTGTAAATTATCGATAGTCCATATCTCGGAAACTATAAGAGATAATTCAATTTGGCAACCGGCAATGTAATTAGCATGCCGAATATTACTTGGAATGTGAATTGGAACGAAATCGCCAATAGATCGATGGAAGAACCTTTTTACAATTTGGGCCCAAGTTAGAAGCAGAGCCTATGGTGTAAATTATCGATAGTCCATATCTCGGAAACTATAAGAGATAATGCAATTTGGCAACCGGCAATGTAATTAGCATGCCGAATATTACTTGGAATGTGAATTGGAACGAAATCGCCAATAGATAAGACCATTTTACAATTTGGGCCCAAGTTAGAAACAGAGCCTAAGGTGTAAATTATCGATAGTCCATATCTCGGAAACTATAAGAGATAATGCAATTTGGCAACCGGCAATGTAATTAGCATGCCGAATATTACTTGGAATGTGAATTGGAACGAAATCGCCAATAGGTAAGACCATTTTACAATTTGGGCCCAAGTTAGAAGCAGAGCCTAAGGTGTAAATTATCGATAGTCCATATCTCGGAAACTATAAGAGATAATTCAATTTGGCAACCGGCAATGTAATTAGCATGCCGAATATTACTTGGAATGTGAATTGGAACGAAATTGCCAATAGATAAGACCATTTTACAATTTGGGCCCAAGTTAGAAGCAGAGCCTATGGTGTAAATTATCGATAGTCCATATCTCGGAAACTATAAGAGATAATGCAATTTGGCAACCGGCAATGTAATTAGCATGCCGAATATTACTTGGAATGTGAATTGGAACGAAATCGCCAATAGGTAAGACCATTTTACAATTTGGGCCCAAGTTAGAAGCAGAGCCTAAGGTGTAAATTATCGATAGTCCATATCTCGGAAACTATAAGAGATAATGCAATTTGGCAACCGGCAATGTAATTAGCATGCCGAATATTACTTGGAATGTGAATTGGAACGAAATCGCCAATAGATAAGACCATTTTACAATTTGGGCCCAAGTTAGAAGCAGAGCCTAAGGTGTAAATAATCGATAGTCCATATCTCGGAAACTATAAGAGATAATGCAATTTGGCAACCGGCAATGTAATTAGCATGCCGAATATTACTTGGAATGTGAATTGGAACGAAATCGCCAATAGATAAGGTCATTTTACAATTTGGGCCTAAGTTAGAAGCAGAGCATAAGGTGTAAATTATTGAGAGTCCATATCTCGGAAACTATAAGAGATAATGCAATTTCGCAACCGGCAATGTAATTAGCATGCCGAATATCACTTGGAATGTGAATTGGGACGAAATCGCCAATAGGTAAGACCATTTTACAATTTGGGCCCAAGTTAGAAGCAGAGCCTAAGGTGTAAATTATCGATAGTCCATATCTCGGAAACTATAAGAGATAATGCAATTTGGCAACCGGCAATGTAATTAGCATGCCGATTATTACTTGGAATGTGAATTGGAACGAAATCGCCAATAGATAAGACCATTTTACAATTTGGGCCCAAGTTAGAAGCAGAGCCTAAGGTGTAAATTATCGATAGTCCATATCTCGGAAACTATAAGAGATAATGCAATTTGGCAACCGGCAATGTAATTAGCATGCCGAATATTACTTGGAATGTGAATTGGAACGAAATCGCCAATAGATAAGACCATTTTACAATTTGGGCCCAAGTTAGAAGCAGAGCCTAAGGTGTAAATTATCGATAGTCCATATCTCGGAAACTATAAGAGATAATGCAATTTGGCAACCGGCAATGTAATTAGCATGCCGAATATTACTTGGAATGTGAATTGGAACGAAATCGCCAATAGGTAAGACCATTTTACAATTTGGGCCCAAGTTAGAAGCAGAGCCTAAGGTGTAAATTATCGATAGTCCATATCTCGGAAACTATAAGAGATAATTCAATTTGGCAACCGGCAATGTAATTAGCATGCCGAATATTACTTGGAATGTGAATTGGAACGAAATCGCCAATAGATAAGACCATTTTACAATTTGGGCCCAAGTTAGAAGCAGAGCCTAAGGTGTAAATTATCGATAGTCCATATCTCGGAAACTATAAGAGATAATGCAATTTGGCAACCGGCAATGTAATTAGCATGCCGAATATTACTTGGAATGTGAATTGGAACGAAATCGCCAATAGATAAGACCATTTTACAATTTGGGAGCAAGTTAGAAGCAGAGCCTAAGGTGTAAATTATCGATAGTCCATATCTCGGAAACTATAAGAGATAATGCAATTTGGCAACCGGCAATGTAATTAGCATGCCGAATATTACTTGGAATGTGAATTGGAACGAAATCGCCAATAGATAAGACCATTTTACAATTTGAGCCCAAGTTAGAAGCAGAGCCTATGGTGTAAATTATCGATAGTCCATATCTCGGAAACTATAAGAGATAATGCAATTTGGCAACCGGCAATGTAATTAGCATGCCGAATATTACATGGAATGTGAATTGGAACGAAATCGCCAATAGATAAGACCATTTTACAATTTGGGCCCAAGTTAGAAGCAGAGCCTATGGTGTAAATTATCGATAGTCCATATCTCGGAAACTATAAGAGATAATGCAATTTGGCAACCGGCAATGTAATTAGCATGCCGAATATTTCTTGGATTGTGAATTAGAACGAAATCGCCAATAGATAAGACCATTTTACAATTTGGGCCCAAGTTAGAAGCAGAGCCTAAGGTGTAAATTATCGATAGTCCATATCTCGGAAACTATAAGAGATAATGCAATTTGGCAACCGGCAATGTAATTAGCATGCCGAATATTACTTGGAATGTGAATTGGAACGAAATCGCCAATAGATAAGACCATTTTACAATTTGGGCCCAAGTTAGAAGCAGAGCCTAAGGTGTAAATTATCGATAGTCCATATCTCGGAAACTATAAGAGATAATGCAATTTGGCAACCGGCAATGTAATTAGCATGCCGAATATTACTTGGAATGTGAATTGGAACGAAATCGCCAATAGATAAGACCATTTTACAATTTGGGCCCAAGTTAGAAGCAGAGCCTAAGGTGTAAATTATCGATAGTCCATATCTCTGAAACTATAAGAGATAATGCAATTTCGCAACCGGCAATGTAATTAGCATGCCGAATATTACTTGGAATGTGAATTGGGACGAAATCGCCAATAGATAAGGCCATTTTGCAATTTGGGCCCAAGTTAGAAGCAGAGCATAAGGTGTAAATTATCGATAGTCCATATCTCGGAAACTATAAGAGATAATGCAATTTGGCAACCGGCAATGTAATTAGCATGCCGAATATTACTTGGAATGTGAATTGGAACGAAATCGCCAATAGATAAGACCATTTTACAATTTGAACCCAAGTTAGAAGCAGAGCCTAAGGTGTAAATTATCGATAGTCCATATCTCGGAAACTATAAGAGATAATGCAATTTGGCAACCGGCAATGTAATTAGCATGCCGAATATTACTTGGAATGTGAATTGGGACGAAATCGCCAATAGATAAGACCATTTTACAATTTGGGTACAAGTTAGAAGCAGAGCCTAAGGTGTAAATTATCGATAGTCCATATCTCGGAAACTATAAGAGATAATGCAATTTGGCAACCGGCAATGTAATTAGCATGCCGAATATTACTTGGAATGTGAATTGGAACGAAATCGCCAATAGATATGACCATTTTACAATTTGGGCCCAAGTTGGAAGCAGAGCCTAAGGTGTAAATTATCGATAGTCCATATCTCGGAAACTATAAGAGATAATGCAATTTCGCAACCGGCAATGTAATTAGCATGCCGAATATTACTTGGAGTGTGAATTGGAACGAAATCGCCAATAGATAAGAGCCATTTTACAATTTGGGCCCAAGTTAGAAGCAGAGCCTAAGGTGTAAATTATCGATAGTCCATATCTCGGAAACTATAAGAGATAATGCAATTTGGCAACCGGCAATGTAATTAGCATGCCGAATATTACTTGGAATGTGAATTGGAACGAAATCGCCAATAGATAAGACCATTTTACAATTTGGGCCCAAGTTAGAAGCAGAGCCTAAGGTGTAAATTATCGATAGTCCATATCTCGGAAACTATAAGAGATAATGCAATTTGGCAACCGGCAATGTAATTAGCATGCCGAATATTACTTGGAATGTGAATTGGAACGAAATCGCCAATAGATAAGACCATTTTACAATTTGGGCCCAAGTTAGAAGCACAGCCTAAGGTGTAAATTATCGATAGTCCATATCTCGGAAACTATAAGAGATAATGCAATTTGGCAACCGGCAATGTAATTAGCATGCCGAATATTACTTGGAATGTGAATTGGAACGAAATCGCCAATAGATAAGACCATTTTACAATTTGGGCCCAAGTTAGAAGCAGAGCCTAAGGTGTAAATTATCGATAGTCCATATCTCGGAAACTATAAGAGATAATGCAATTTGGCAACCGGCAATGTAATTAGCATGCCGAATATTACTTGGAATGTGAATTGGAACGAAATCGCCAATAGATAAGACCATTTTACAATTTGAACCCAAGTTAGAAGCAGAGCCTAAGGTGTAAATTATCGATAGTCCATATCTCGGAAACTATAAGAGATAATGCAATTTGGCAACCGGCAATGTAATTAGCATGCCGAATATTACTTGGAATGTGAATTGGGACGAAATCGCCAATAGATAAGACCATTTTACAATTTGGGTCCAAGTTAGAAGCAGAGCCTAAGGTGTAAATTATCGATAGTCCATATCTCGGAAACTATAAGAGATAATGCAATTTGGCAACCGGCAATGTAATTAGCATGCCGAATATTACTTGGAATGTGAATTGGAACGAAATCGCCAATAGATAAGACCATTTTACAATTTGGGCCCAAGTTAGAAGCAGAGCCTAAGGTGTAAATTATCGATAGTCCATATCTCGGAAACTATAAGAGATAATGCAATTTGGCAACCGGCAATGTAATTAGCATGCCGAATATTACTTGGAATGTGAATTGGAACGAAATCGCCAATAGATAAGACCATTTTACAATTTGGGAGCAAGTTAGAAGCAGAGCCTAAGGTGTAAATTATCGATAGTCCATATCTCGGAAACTATAAGAGATAATGCAATTTGGCAACCGGCAATGTAATTAGCATGCCGAATATTACTTGGAATGTGAATTGGAACGAAATCGCCAATAGATAAGACCATTTTACAATTTGAGCCCAAGTTAGAAGCAGAGCCTATGGTGTAAATTATCGATAGTCCATATCTCGGAAACTATAAGAGATAATGCAATTTGGCAACCGGCAATGTAATTAGCATGCCGAATATTACATGGAATGTGAATTGGAACGAAATCGCCAATAGATAAGACCATTTTACAATTTGGGCCCAAGTTAGAAGCAGAGCCTATGGTGTAAATTATCGATAGTCCATATCTCGGAAACTATAAGATATAATGCAATTTGGCAACCGGCAATGTAATTAGCATGCCGAATATTTCTTGGAATGTGAATTAGAACGAAATCGCCAATAGATAAGACCATTTTACAATTTGGGCCCAAGTTAGAAGCAGAGCCTAAGGTGTAAATTATCGATAGTCCATATCTCGGAAACTATAAGAGATAATGCAATTTGGCAACCGGCAATGTAATTAGCATGCCGAATATTACTTGGAATGTGAAT
Source organism: Rhynchophorus ferrugineus (assembly GCF_030347505.1). Lineage (NCBI taxonomy): Eukaryota > Metazoa > Arthropoda > Insecta > Coleoptera > Curculionidae > Rhynchophorus > Rhynchophorus ferrugineus. The sequence continues at coordinate 225,700 of NW_027472834.1, forward strand.
TGGAACGAAATCGCCAATAGATAAGACCATTTTACAATTTGGGCCCAAGTTAGAAGCAGAGCCTAAGGTGTAAATTATCGATAGTCCATATCTCGGAAACTATAAGAGATAATGCAATTTGGCAACCGGCAATGTAATTAGCATGCCGAATATTACTTGGAATGTGAATTGGAACGAAATCGCCAATAGATAAGACCATTTTACAATTTGGGCCCAAGTTAGAAGCAGAGCCTAAGGTGTAAATTATCGATAGTCCATATCTCTGAAACTATAAGAGATAATGCAATTTCGCAACCGGCAATGTAATTAGCATGCCGAATATTACTTGGAATGTGAATTGGGACGAAATCGCCAATAGATAAGGCCATTTTGCAATTTGGGCCCAAGTTAGAAGCAGAGCATAAGGTGTAAATTATCGATAGTCCATATCTCGGAAACTATAAGAGATAATGCTATTTGGCAACCGGCAATGTAATTAGCATGCCGAATATTACTTGGAATGTGAATTGGAACGAAATCGCCAATAGATAAGACCATTTTACAATTTGAACCCAAGTTAGAAGCAGAGCCTAAGGTGTAAATTATCGATAGTCCATATCTCGGAAACTATAAGAGATAATGCAATTTGGCAACCGGCAATGTAATTAGCATGCCGAATATTACTTGGAATGTGAATTGGGACGAAATCGCCAATAGATAAGACCATTTTACAATTTGGGTCCAAGTTAGAAGCAGAGCCTAAGGTGTAAATTATCGATAGTCCATATCTCGGAAACTATAAGAGATAATGCAATTTGGCAACCGGCAATGTAATTAGCATGCCGAATATTACTTGGAATGTGAATTGGAACGAAATCGCCAATAGATAAGACCATTTTACAATTTGGGCCCAAGTTAGAAGCAGAGCCTAAGGTGTAAATTATCGATAGTCCATATCTCGGAAACTATAAGAGATAATGCAATTTCGCAACCGGCAATGTAATTAGCATGCCGAATATTACTTGGAGTGTGAATTGGAACGAAATCGCCAATAGATAAGACCATTTTACAATTTGGGCCCAAGTTAGAAGCAGAGCCTAAGGTGTAAATTATCGATAGTCCATATCTCGGAAACTATAAGAGATAATGCAATTTGGCAACCGGCAATGTAATTAGCATGCCGAATATTACTTGGAGTGTGAATTGGAACGAAATCGCCAATAGATAAGACCATTTTACAATTTGGGCCCAAGTTAGAAGCAGAGCCTAAGGTGTAAATTATCGATAGTCCATATCTCGGAAACTATAAGAGATAATGCAATTTGGCAACCGGCAATGTAATTAGCATGCCGAATATTACTTGGAATGTGAATTGGAACGAAATCGCCAATAGATAAGACCATTTTACAATTTGGGCCCAAGTTAGAAGCAGAGCCTAAGGTGTAAATTATCGATAGTCCATATCTCGGAAACTATAAGAGATAATGCAATTTGGCAACCGGCAATGTAATTAGCATGCCGAATATTACTTGGAATGTGAATTGGAACGAAATCGCCAATAGATAAGACCATTTTACAATTTGGGCCCAAGTTAGAAGCACAGCCTAAGGTGTAAATTATCGATAGTCCATATCTCGGAAACTATAAGAGATAATGCAATTTGGCAACCGGCAATGTAATTAGCATGCCGAATATTACTTGGAATGTGAATTGGAACGAAATCGCCAATAGATAAGACCATTTTACAATTTGGGCCCAAGTTAGAAGCAGAGCCTAAGGTGTAAATTATCGATAGTCCATATCTCGGAAACTATAAGAGATAATGCAATTTGGCAACCGGCAATGTAATTAGCATGCCGAATATTACTTGGAATGTGAATTGGAACGAAATCGCCAATAGATAAGACCATTTTACAATTTGGATCCAAGTTAGAAGCAGAGCCTAAGGTGTAAATTATCGATAGTCCATATCTCGGAAACTATAAGAGATAATGCAATTTGGCAACCGGCAATGTAATTAGCATGCCGAATATTACTTGGAATGTGAATTGGGACGAAATCGCCAATAGATAAGACCATTTTACAATTTGGGTCCAAGTTAGAAGCAGAGCCTAAGGTGTAAATTATCGATAGTCCATATCTCGGAAACTATAAGAGATAATGCAATTTGGCAACCGGCAATGTAATTAGCATGCCGAATATTACTTGGAATGTGAATTGGAACGAAATCGCCAATAGATAAGACCATTTTACAATTTGGGCCCAAGTTAGAAGCAGAGCCTAAGGTGTAAATTATCGATAGTCCATATCTCGGAAACTATAAGAGATAATGCAATTTGGCAACCGGCAATGTAATTAGCATGCCGAATATTACTTGGAATGTGAATTGGAACGAAATCGCCAATAGATAAGACCATTTTACAATTTGGGCCCAAGTTAGAAGCAGAGCCTAAGGTGTAAATTATCGATAGTCCATATCTCGGAAACTATAAGAGATAATGCAATTTCGCAACCGGCAATGTAATTAGCATGCCGAATATTACTTGGAGTGTGAATTGGAACGAAATCGCCAATAGATAAGACCATTTTACAATTTGGGCCCAAGTTAGAAGCAGAGCCTAAGGTGTAAATTATCGATAGTCCATATCTCGGAAACTATAAGAGATAATGCAATTTGGCAACCGGCAATGTAATTAGCATGCCGAATATTACTTGGAATGTGAATTGGAACGAAATCGCCAATAGATAAGACCATTTTACAATTTGGGCCCAAGTTAGAAGCAGAGCCTAAGGTGTAAATTATCGATAGTCCATATCTCGGAAACTATAAGAGATAATGCAATTTGGCAACCGGCAATGTAATTAGCATGCCGAATATTACTTGGAATGTGAATTGGAACGAAATCGCCAATAGATAAGACCATTTTACAATTTGGGCCCAAGTTAGAAGCACAGCCTAAGGTGTAAATTATCGATAGTCCATATCTCGGAAACTATAAGAGATAATGCAATTTGGCAACCGGCAATGTAATTAGCATGCCGAATATTACTTGGAATGTGAATTGGAACGAAATCGCCAATAGATAAGACCATTTTACAATTTGGGCCCAAGTTAGAAGCAGAGCCTAAGGTGTAAATTATCGATAGTCCATATCTCGGAAACTATAAGAGATAATGCAATTTGGCAACCGGCAATGTAATTAGCATGCCGAATATTACTTGGAATGTGAATTGGAACGAAATCGCCAATAGGTAAGACCATTTTACAATTTGGGCCCAAGTTAGAAGCAGAGCCTAAGGTGTAAATTATCGATAGTCCATATCTCGGAAATTATAAGAGATAATTCAATTTGGCAACCGGCAATGTAATTAGCATGCCGAATATTACTTGGAATGTGAATTGGAACGAAATCGCCAATAGATAAGACCATTTTACAATTTGGGCCCAAGTTAGAAGCAGAGCCTAAGGTGTAAATTATCGATAGTCCATATCTCGGAAACTATAAGAGATAATGCAATTTGGCAACCGGCAATGTAATTAGCATGCCGAATATTACTTGGAATGTGAATTGGAACGAAATCGCCAATAGATAAGACCATTTTACAATTTGGGAGCAAGTTAGAAGCAGAGCCTAAGGTGTAAATTATCGATAGTCCATATCTCGGAAACTATAAGAGATAATGCAATTTGGCAACCGGCAATGTAATTAGCATGCCGAATATTACTTGGAATGTGAATTGGAACGAAATCGCCAATAGATAAGACCATTTTACAATTTGGGCCCAAGTTAGAAGCAGAGCCTAAGGTGTAAATTATCGATAGTCCATATCTCGGAAACTATAAGAGATAATGCAATTTGGCAACCGGCAATGTAATTAGCATGCCGAATATTACTTGGAATGTGAATTGGAACGAAATCGCCAATAGATAAGACCATTTTACAATTTGGGCCCAAGTTAGAAGCAGAGCCTATGGTGTAAATTATCGATAGTCCATATCTCGGAAACTATAAGATATAATGCAATTTGGCAACCGGCAATGTAATTAGCATGCCGAATATTTCTTGGAATGTGAATTAGAACGAAATCGCCAATAGATAAGACCATTTTACAATTTGGGCCCAAGTTAGAAGCAGAGCCTAAGGTGTAAATTATCGATAGTCCATATCTCGGAAACTATAAGAGATAATGCAATTTGGCAACCGGCAATGTAATTAGCATGCCGAATATTACTTGGAATGTGAATTGGAACGAAATCGCCAATAGATAAGACCATTTTACAATTTGGGGCCCAAGTTAGAAGCAGAGCCTAAGGTGTAAATTATCGATAGTCCATATCTCGGAAACTATAAGAGATAATGCAATTTGGCAAACCGGCAATGTAATTAGCATGCCGAATATTACTTGGAATGTGAATTGGAACGAAATCGCCAATAGATAAGACCATTTTACAATTTGGGCCCAAGTTAGAAGCAGAGCCTAAGGTGTAAATTATCGATAGTCCATATCTCTGAAACTATAAGAGATAATGCAATTTCGCAAACCGGCAATGTAATTAGCATGCCGAATATTACTTGGAATGTGAATTGGGACGAAATCGCCAATAGATAAGGCCATTTTGCAATTTGGGCCCAAGTTAGAAAGCAGAGCATAAGGTGTAAATTATCGATAGTCCATATCTCGGAAACTATAAGAGATAATGCTATTTGGCAACCGGCAATGTAATTAGCATGCCGAATATTACTTGGAATGTGAATTGGAACGAAATCGCCAATAGATAAGACCATTTTACAATTTGAACCCAAGTTAGAAGCAGAGCCTAAGGTGTAAATTATCGATAGTCCATATCTCGGAAACTATAAGAGATAATGCAATTTGGCAACCGGCAATGTAATTAGCATGCCGAATATTACTTGGAATGTGAATTGGGACGAAATCGCCAATAGATAAGACCATTTTACAATTTGGGTCCAAGTTAGAAGCAGAGCCTAAGGTGTAAATTATCGATAGTCCATATCTCGGAAACTATAAGAGATAATGCAATTTGGCAACCGGCAATGTAATTAGCATGCCGAATATTACTTGGAATGTGGAATTGGAACGAAATCGCCAATAGATAAGACCATTTTACAATTTGGGCCCAAGTTAGAAGCAGAGCCTAAGGTGTAAAATTATCGATAGTCCATATCTCGGAAACTATAAGAGATAATGCAATTTGGCAACCGGCAATGTAATTAGCATGCCGAATATTACTTGGAATGTGAATTGGAACGAAATCGCCAATAGATATGAACCATTTTTACAATTTGGGCCCAAGTTGGAAGCAGAGCCTAAGGTGTAAATTATCGATAGTCCATATCTCGGAAACTATAAGAGATAATGCAATTTCGCAACCGGCAATGTAATTAGCATGCCGAATATTACTTGGAGTGTGAATTGGAACGAAATCGCCAATAGATAAGACCATTTTACAATTTGGGCCCAAGTTAGAAGCAGAGCCTAAGGTGTAAATTATCGATAGTCCATATCTCGGAAAACTATAAGAGATAATGCAATTTGGCAACCGGCAATGTAATTAGCATGCCGAATATTACTTGGAATGTGAATTGGAACGAAATCGCCAATAGATAAGACCATTTTACAATTTGGGCCCAAGTTAGAAGCAGAGCCTAAGGTGTAAATTATCGATAGTCCCATATCTCGGAAACTATAAGAGATAATGCAATTTGGCAACCGGCAATGTAATTAGCATGCCGAATATTACTTGGAATGTGAATTGGAACGAAATCGCCAATAGATAAGACCATTTTAACAATTTGGGCCCAAGTTAGAAGCACAGCCTAAGGTGTAAATTATCGATAGTCCATATCTCGGAAACTATAAGAGATAATGCAATTTGGCAACCGGCAATGTAATTAGCATGCCGAATATTACTTGGAATGTGAATTGGAACGAAATCGCCAATAGATAAGACCATTTTACAATTTGGGCCCCAAGTTAGAAGCAGAGCCTAAGGTGTAAATTAATCGATAGTCCATATCTCGGAAACTATAAGAGATAATGCAATTTGGCAACCGGCAATGTAATTAGCATGCCGAATATTACTTGGAATGTGAATTGGAACGAAATCGGCCAATAGATAAGACCATTTTACAATTTGAACCCAAGTTAGAAGCAGAGCCTAAGGTGTAAATTATCGATAGTCCATATCTCGGAAACTATAAGAGATAATGCAATTTGGCAACCGGCAATGTAATTAGCATGCCGAATATTACTTGGAATGTGAATTGGGACGAAATCGCCAATAGATAAGACCATTTTACAATTTGGGTCCAAGTTAGAAGCAGAGCCTAAGGTGTAAATTATCGATAGTCCATATCTCGGAAACTATAAGAGATAATGCAATTTGGCAACCGGCAATGTAATTAGCATGCCGAATATTACTTGGAATGTGAATTGGAACGAAATCGCCAATAGATAAGACCATTTTACAATTTGGGCCCAAGTTAGAAGCAGAGCCTAAGGTGTAAATTATCGATAGTCCATATCTCGGAAACTATAAGAGATAATGCAATTTGGCAACCGGCAATGTAATTAGCATGCCGAATATTACTTGAATGTGAATTGGAACGAAATCGCCAATAGATATGACCATTTTTACAATTTGGGCCCCAAGTTGGAAAGCAGAGCCTAAGGTGTAAATTATCGATAGTCCATATCTCGGAAACTATAAGAGATAATGCAATTTCGCAACCGGCAATGTAATTAGCATGCCGAATATTACTTGGAGTGTGAATTGGAACGAAATCGCCAATAGATAAGACCATTTTACAATTTGGGCCCAAGTTAGAAGCAGAGCCTAAGGTGTAAATTATCGATAGTCCATATCTCGGAAACTATAAGAGATAATGCCAATTTGGCAACCGGCAATGTAATTAGCATGCCGAATATTACTTGGAATGTGAATTGGAACGAAATCGCCAATAGATAAGACCATTTTACAATTTGGGCCCAAGTTAGAAGCAGAGCCTAAGGTGTAAAATTATCGATAGTCCCATATCTCGGAAAACTATAAGAGATAATGCAATTTGGCAACCGGCAATGTAATTAGCATGCCGAATATTACTTGGAATGTGAATTGGAACGAAATCGCCAATAGATAAGACCATTTTACAATTTGGGCCCAAGTTAGAAGCACAGCCTAAGGTGTAAATTATCGATAGTCCATATCTCGGAAACTATAAGAGATAATGCAATTTGGCAACGGCAATGTAATTAGCATGCCGAATATTACTTGGAATGTGAATTGGAACGAAATCGCCAATAGATAAGACCATTTTACAATTTGGGCCCAAGTTAGAAGCAGAGCCTAAGGTGTAAATTATCGATAGTCCATATCTCGGAAACTATAAGAGATAAATGCAATTTGGCAACCGGCAATGTAATTAGCATGCCGAATATTACTTGGAATGTGAATTGGAACGAAATCGCCAATAGGTAAGACCATTTTTACAATTTGGGCCCAAGGTTAGAAGCAGAGCCCTAAGGTGTAAATTATCGATAGTCCATATCTCGGAAATTATAAGAGATAATTCAATTTGGCAAACCGGCAATGTAATTAGCATGCCGAATATTACTTGGAATGTGAATTGGAACGAAATCGCCAATAGATAAGACCATTTTACAATTTGGGCCCAAGTTAGAAGCAGAAGCCTAAGGTGTAAATTATCGATAGTCCATATCTCGGAAAACTATAAGAGATAATGCAAATTTGGCAACCGGCAATGTAATTAGCATGCCGAATATACTTGGAATGTGAATTGGAACGAAATCGCCAATAGATAAGACCATTTTACAATTTGGGAGCAAGTTAGAAGCAGAGCCTAAGGTGTAAATTATCGATAGTCCCATATCTCGGAAACTATAAGAGATAATGCAATTTGGCAACCGGCAATGTAATTAGCATGCCGAATATTACTTGGAATGTGAATTGGAACGAAATCGCCAATAGATAAGACCATTTTACAATTTGGGCCCAAGTTAGAAAGCAGAGCCTAAGGTGTAAATTATCGATAGTCCCATATCTCGGAAACTATAAGAGATAATGCAATTTGGCAACCGGCAATGTAATTAGCATGCCGAATATTACTTGGAATGTGAATTGGAACGAAATCGCCAATAGATAAGACCATTTTACAATTTGGGCCCAAGTTAGAAGCAGAGCCTATGGTGTAAATTATCGATAGTCCATATCTCGGAAAACTATAAGAGATAATGCAATTTGGCAACCGGCAATGTAATTAGCATGCCGAATATTACTTGGAATGTGAATTGGAACGAAATCGCCAATAGATAAGACCATTTTACAATTTGGGCCCAAGTTAGAAGCAGAGCCTAAGGTGTAAATTATCGATAGTCCATATCTCGGAAAAACTATAAGAGATAATGCAATTTGCAACCGGCAATGTAATTAGCATGCCGAATATTACTTGGAATGTGAATTGGAACGAAATCGCCAATAGATAAGTCCATTTTACAATTTGGGCCCAAGTTAGAAGCAGAGCCTAAGGTGTAAATTATCGATAGTCCCATATCTCTGAAACTATAAACAGATAATGCAATTTCGCAAACCGGCAATGTAATTAGCATGCCGAATATTACTTGGAATGTGAATTGGGACGAAATCGCCAATAGATAAGGCCATTTTGCAATTTGGGCCCAAGTTAGAAGCAGAGCATAAGGTGTAAATTACCGATAGTCCATATCTCGGAAACTATAAGAGATAATGCAATTTGGCAACCGGCAATGTAATTAGCATGCCGAATATTACTTGGAATGTGAATTGGAACGAAATCGCCAATAGATAAGACCATTTTACAATTTGAACCAAGTTAGAAGCAGAGCCTAAGGTGTAAATTATCGATAGTCCATATCTTCGGAAAACTATAAGAGATAATTGCAATTTGGGCAACCGGCAATGTAATTAGCATGCCGAATATTACTTGGAATGTGAATTGGAAACGAAATCGCCAATAGATAAGACCATTTTAACAATTTGGAGCAAGTTAGAAGCAGAGCCTAAGGTGTAAATTATCGATAGTCCATATCTCGGAAACTATAAGAGATAATGCAATTTGGCAACCGGCAATGTAATTAGCATGCCGAATATTACTTGGAATGTGAATTGGAACGAAATCGCCAATAGATAAGACCATTTTTACAATTTGAGCCCAAGTTTAGAAGCAGAGCCTATGGTGTAAATTATCGATAGTCCATATCTCGGAAACTATAAGAGATAATGCAATTTGGCAACCGGCAATGTAATTAGCATGCCGAATATTACTTGGAATGTGAATTGGAACGAAATCGCCAATAGATAAGACCATTTTTACAATTTGGGCCCAAGTTAGAAGCAGAGCCTAAGGTGTAAATTATCGATAGTCCCATATCTCGGAAACTATAAGAGATAATGCAAATTTGGCAACCGGCAAACGTTAATTAGCATGCCCGAAATATTACTTTGGAATGTGAATT